>NC_062278.1:158486809-158787452 GCF_902655055.1 Lutra lutra
GTTAAATATTATCCACGGATTTTTACTGCATGAGGGCTTGGCATCCCTAACTTCCTCACTGTTCAAAGGTCAACTGTAATACCTATTTCATAAGATTGTTAGGAAGATTAAATTAACTGATGTATGTGAAAGAGCTTCAGAATTTATAAAGTGGTTACCATTAAAAAGTCATTTCCTTAACCCATCAAGCAGGACTTGTATGGTTGCCCAGACATGATGACCAATATATAGTAGGACCCTAGAGTTTAAATTCTTGGGATCTGGAGCAGACTGCTTAGATTCTAATTCTAGATACTACTTACTAAATGCTTTTCCTTAGACAATTTAAGTCAATTATTAGAGACTCAGTTTCCTTATCTATAAAATAAAGATGATATATTACCCATGCCATTTGGTTGTTAAAAAGATTAAATGAGTCAATACATGTAAAGCATTTAGTATAGTACCTGCTTCATTATTATTAGTGCTTAATAAATTAGCTACTAGCATTAACTAATAATCTAACTGCTTTTTTTTTTTTTCCTACTGAGTCATCCAGAAATAATTACTCAAGGTTTTGAATCATCCTACAGGAGTCAGGGTGCAGTAACAACCATGGGACAAGTGAGTACAAACAACCTCCTGGAGCCATCTCAAGTCTGTAGAAAAACAACTCAGTAGAAAACTGGGAGGCTAAGTTAAAATCCCATAAGGGGCAGAAAGCATTAAGTCTTTATATAATCCTTTAGCACTGCTTACTTACAAGGAGCTGCTGATTTAAATAGTGTGGAGAAAATATATTTGGAACTCTTTTCACAGGATTTGATTCATTGCTTCTGTCAAGTTAAGCTACAGTGTGATTGTCTTCAAAATCACCACATCTACCTTGTATGTCTGTCTCCATCATGTTCTTTACTAGGATGCTCTTGTAGGGTTAATAAAGTGTTTATATTTAAATTGTTTTATCTGTCAGTCAAATGTAGTCTCCAGTCAATCATATATCAAGTTTGAGATGGAAGAGGGACAAAAGCAACTAAAATGATTTGGCTGACACAATGTGTATGAAATCTATTCAAGAAACAGGTTAAAAATGTATTTGCTGGGGCACCTGGGTGGCTCAGTGGGTTAAAGCCTCTGCCTTCGGCGCAGGTCATGGTCCCAGTGTCCTGGGATCGAGCCCCACATCGGGCTCTGTGCTCTGCAGGGAGCCTGCTTCCCCCTCTCTCTCTATCTGTCTGCCTCTCTGCCTACTTGTGATCTCTGTCTGTCAAATAAATAAATAAAAAAAAATGTATTTGGGGCACCTGGGTGGCTCAGCGGGTTAAAGCCTCTGCCTTCGGCTCAGGTCATGATCCCAGGGTCCTGGGATCGAGCCCCACATCGGGCTCTCTGCTCAGCAGGGAGCCTGCTTCCTCTCTCTCTCTCTCTCTCTCTGCCTGCCTCTCTGCCTACTTGTAATCTCTGTCAAATAAATAAATAAAATCTTTAAAAAAAAAAATGTATTTGCTATACTCAGTTAAGTTTGGGACAGAGAGCTTGTCCTTTTAAGCCAGCCACTAGATAATCAGGTGACTCTACCATTTCTCCTCTTCTTTTTAAGATTTATGTAAGTACATATATTAAGACATCTTTCCCAGCTCAGATTAGTATAGTTTTGACTGCAAAATCAACGTATCTGTATTATGAAACAACCCTATTATATTATTACCTCCTTTATCATCAAAAGTATTTATTATGTGAGGACATACTATGTAATATAAAATACTGCCAGATTAATGAAACAATGTTAAACTGTATGAGAAATCAGGGTTTTTCGTGCCATGCTCACCTTTCATAATTTGTGACTTAAGTAAGTTACATCACTTCTGTGAGTCTCATTTTTTTTTTAATCTGTAAAATGGACTTTGGCTTCTTTATCCCCATGTTTCTCTCCCTCCAACTCTAATCAACATCCATTACACAACACCACTGTATTTTTTGTTATAGATCAGGTCATATCAACCAAATGATTTAAAATCCTTAGTAACTCTTTATCACCACAAAAATGAGGTTCAGTTTCCCTCGATTGATTTGAGAGCAATTTGTAATCTGTAATCTGCCATTTTTATGCCCCGCTTTCTCCACACATGTTTATATATATCACATTTTAATCCTTTTGTAGTAACCATCTTTCTTTAATATGACCATGCTCTTTTTGTATGTGAACATTTGTAAATAAACCATCCTTCTCAATATGTCGCTTGAAAATCTCTTTTTCATTCTTCTTCTCCAAGCACTACCTACTCTGTGTTCCAAAGCTTTCTTGAACATACTTATATATACTTCCATTTTCACAACTGTCATTATAAAAAAAATCTATAGATTTTACTTCCCCATTAAATTCTGAGGCCCATTTAGGGCAAAAACAATGTTCTATTTGGATTTTACATAACGTCAGCAATAGGAGATTACTCATTGATTTGTGTAATTCATGATTAAGAAATGATTGTCATATCAGTCTGAACCATTGAATTAAGCATCCAAAAAACAAACAAACAAACAAACTAAGCCTATTTAGCCTAAAAAGTCAGTAAAGGAGACAGAATAAATTCTTAAACAAACAAAACAACCAAAGGAAGATAAAAATGAAGCAAAGAAGAAAAACGAGTGACCAAAAGAATTCAAAGATCACAATGGTAGATTTAACTCCAATCACATAATAATTACATTAAATGTAAACAACCTGAATACTCAGTTAAATGCAAAACTTTTCAGAATGGATAAAAAAATAAGACCCAACTATATGTTATTTATAAAATACACTTGAAATATTATATATGTGCATATATATAAATATTATATAGGCATAGAAATATTGGAAATAAAAGAATGGAAACAGATATGCATGCAAGCTCCAAGCTTAAAAGGAAGCACATGAGACAATATTAATATAAAATATTTCAAGACAAGGAATATGACTGGGAATAAAGAAGGTCATTTCATAACAATAAAAGAACCAATTCTATTTTTAAAAAGTGCATTTTGCAGGTGAGGAAACTGAAGCTCCAGGAGAATAAGCACTATAAACAGGAAGTGGAATGTTTAGGAATGAAAGTTGTCTGCGTGAATCCAATATTCATTCTATCCAATGCGCCATGCTGCCTGTGACTCAACATACAAAAAAACGAAGCAATAAGTGAACAACCATAATTGCTAGGGTCCTTTTCATCTCCCAAATCTCAGGAGTTTCTTTTCTTTACTATCTCTTTCCAAAGCACTCCCTGCTACACGATCTCCACTGCCTACCGGTCTTAGAAGAGGCTGTTCTCAAATCCCACATATGCACAGATAATTCCTGCTGATAGCAATTGGCCTGCAATAATTTGTGGTTGGTCGATTTACTGATTTTCTTTCTCACAAATTTGATGTCCTCATAACTGCAGCAGAATAGTGTTGTAAGTAATATCTATTTTCAGAAAGACAGAGTTAAGCTTCAGACATTCCTTAGTCATTCATTTCAAATATGTTAGCATTTATTGGTTTGATGAAAGATTTACTTTAGTACTAAAGATGTTGCAGAAAGATGTATTTGCTATAGTACTGGCCTAAGCAGGAGAGAAACAAGAGAAACAAGACAAAGATTTTTTCTTTATGAAGTTTCTCTGCATCCAGTATCTCAGAGCATTATATTGGCTTTGATTAATTTGAGCTCACAATAAGACAAGTACTGGAACATTTGGAGGTATCTAAAACTGTCTTCTGAAATCTCTAATAAAGCTTCTCTTTTGAACTTCTTTTTAAAGTTTGTCACTAAGACAGTGTTTGAACATTGATGGAGAAGTATGAAGTCTTTCCAACTTCTTCATAGTTGTGATGTTCAACTTCATTATTATAAAGCTCATTTTTGTGCTAAAAGTTCCCAAAGTTGTGAGATCGAGTTCCCCAGTTGTAGAATCCTGGCTTTCTGCCATTGCCATTTGAGATTCACGGAAGGAGACAATGTGAAATTGTGGTTAAGCGGTCAGACCTTTGAACTAGAGAGAACTGAGGTTGATTCCTGGTTATGTTACTATTAGTTTGCCTTTCCATAGGCATCAACTTCTTTAAATCTCAGCTTCCTTCTCTATAAAATGGTAACTATAATACACCCAAGTAGGTAAATGAAACATTTTATGCAGAGTGGCTAACACAGTATTTAATACAAAGAAAGCACATAACACATAGTATTTTGAAACACAGAACAGAATGACGTGGACTCAGCACCTTGTAATCATTTGTGGGAGTGTTGCTAGTATGGAGACGCCCCTTAATGTGACTGTCTAGGCTACATCATGGTGGTTAGGTTGGTCACTTGAAATAAGCTGCCCCAGTTTCTGTGGAAATGCTTATGCTATAGACTAAACTCAGAACATACTGTTTCAAAAAACGGATGAGTCAACAGAAGACAGAAGAGTTTGAGGTTTGCTTTTAGGAGGAAAGTTGCAAGTGATCTCAAACTTTATCTCTAATTACTCCCAGTCACTGACAAACATAACGTGGGAGAACTTGGACATTCTGTAAGTGGAAAAAAATTAGATCTCAAAAACTTAAAAAACATCAGAATTCATTCTAAAAGTACATGAAATTAACTATCATTCCATTCATTCTGCAACATTAGACACAGTGAAACTTTTTTATTGGTAAAATTCTTTAAAAAAAATTTCATCACACTGAAAAATAAGAAACTATGAAAGACCATAAGGAGTAGTTGGTCATACCATCTCCATGTGCCTGTGTTCTTCTTACCACCCACATGAAATTATGTGTTCATTTTGACATTTCCACATTTTTTAAGTTTTATTTACTTGTTTTAGAAAGAGAGAGAGAGCATGGGAGGTGGGGCAGAGGAAGATGGGGAGGGAGAACCTCAAGCAGACTCCCCACTGAGCTTGGAGCTCAATGAGGACTGGATCCCATGACCCTAAGATCATGACCTGAGCATTCTAGATAGATAGATAGATAGATAGATAGATAGATAGATAGATAGAGATATATATACCATATATATCCTAAATATATCCTAAAAAAATGGCTAAAGAAATTTCTTTAATGAGACAGGAATCTAAAAAGAGGAAACTTAAAATAAGAAAGAATACAGTAAGCAAAAACATAAATAAATGCAGTCGACCTTTCTTCTTCCCTTGATTTTCTAGAATGTGATGATTGAGACAAAATTGTAACAATGCCTGATGTGGTTCTAAATGTGTGTAGATAAGATATGTAAAAAATTATATGTGGAGGAGGAGGATATAGAGATATAAAGGGGAGTAACATTTCTACATTTTACTAAAACTGGTAGAATGATAACACCAGTAGATTATCATAAGTCAGATGAATATAATATGTAGAGAAAACACACTAAAATCTTTAAAAAGGTATTTTCTAAAACACTATTGATGAATCATATTGAAATTACAAAAATGTTCATGTTACCCACAGGAAGCCAAGAAAGGAGAAAAAATGTGGGAAAAAAAGGGGAAAAAATGGCAAATGTAAGTCCTAAATATCAATAATTAAATGTAAAAGATATAAAAAACTGGTTAAAAGACAGAAATTGGCAGAATGGAATAAAAACATACCCCAACTGTATACTGTCAAGAAAAAAAACCCTTCAACTATAACAGTACATGGCAATTAAAATTATGACACTGGGAAAAATATTTCATGGGAACATTAATCAAAAGAAAGCAAGAATATTTCTATTACTATCAAAAAAAGTAGACTTCAGAGAAAAGAAAATTCCAGACAGAAGAAGTTATATAATGATAAAACAATAAATCTTTCAAAAAGACATAGAAATCCTAAGTATGTATACACTGAACAGAAGAGCTACAAATTATCCAAAGCAAAAACTAATAAAAATTACAGGATAAATAGACAAATCTGTGTTATAGTTGGAGACTTCAATGTCTCTCAGCAATTTGTAGAACTAGACAGAAAATCAGCAAACATATAGAAATCAAACAACAGAATCTAATAGATATGTATAAATGCTCTGCCTAGTAACAGCAGAATACACATTTTTTAAGTTCACATGAAATGTATAACGAGATATATTCACCCTTCAAGCAATCCTGACAAAGTTTAAAAAACTGAAGTCGTACAGATTGTGTTATTTAATCACAATGGAGTAATCAAGCTAGAAATCAATAACAGAAAGACAAGTAAATCTCCACATAGAAACTAAATAACACAAAAAAGAAGTCTCAGGATAAATTTCAAAAATGCATGAAACTGAATGAAATGAAAATATACCATATCAAAATTCGTGAGACACAGATAAACCAGTTCTAAGAACAAAATTTACAGCAATAAAGGAGGGAAAGACACAAATAAAAAAATCTAAGTTCCTGCTTTAAGAACATAGAAAAAGAAAAGCAAAATAAATACAAAGCAAGCAGAAGAAAGGAAATTATGGTAGTAAAGCCTGGCTGTGTAATTTATAAACTCCCCCAAAAAGAAATCTACAGATGTGTTTTTTTTCAGTTTTTTTCAGTTGATAAGTATTTAAACACACATACAATTTGTTTTTTATAGCAGTTTTAGGTTTACAGAATAATTTATCAAAATGCAGAATTCTCATATGCCCCTTCCTACCCCTGCCCCCCCCAACAACCTTCACACACAGAATTTCACATTATTGACATTTTGCATTAATTTGATACATTTGTTACAGGTGATGACCTAGTATTGACACATTAGATGAAGTTCACAGTTCTCAGTAGGATCTACTTTGGGGATTCAATGTTCTATGGATTTTGACAATGTATAATGACACGCAGCCACCATTACAGTATCACTCAGAATAGTTTGCTTTCTATGAAATCCCCTATACTCTACTATTCATCCCTCTTTACCCCCACCCCCACCTAATGAAACCCTGGCAACCATTTATCTTTTCACTTTTTGTATAGTTTTTGCCTTTTCCCAAGTGTTACATAGTTGGAATCTCATAGCATGTAGCCATTTCAAATTGGCTTCTTTCACTTAGAAAAATGCATTTAAGTATTTTTCTTATCTTTCCATGACTTGATAGCTCATTTGTTTTCAGCACTACATATTCCATTGTCCAAGATTTGTTAATTATGAATAATGCTGCTAAAAACATCCTGCTCAACAAATGTGCAAGATCTTATGTAGATACAGGTTTTCAACTCATTTGGGTAAATACTAAGTAGTGTGATTGCTGAATCATACAGGAAGAGTATGTCTATTTTTGTAAGAAACTACCAAACTGTCTTCTAAAGTGGAGGTACTATTTTGCATTCCCATCAGCAAGTAGTGAGAGTTCCTTTTGTTCCATATCCTTATCAAAGCTTGGTGCTGTCAGTGTTTGTGATTTTAGCCATTGTAACAGGTGTGCAGGGTTATCTCATTGTTTTAACTTGCAGTTCCCTATTGACATATGCTATTGAACATTTTTTCATAGGCTTATTTGCAATTTGTACATCATCTTTGGTAACATGTTTGTTCACATCTTTTGCCCATTTTTAAATTGAGTTGTTTGATTTCAACCCAGATGCTTTGGATGGAGAATTCTACCAAATATTTAACAAAAAATTAACCCCAATTCTGCCTAAACTTTTTCAGGAAATAAACAAGAAGAAAATGATTTCCACTTCATTCTGTGAAACCAGTGTTACTCTATTATCAAAAATCAGACAAAAGCATATAAAAAAAAAGTATAGATCAATTTCCCTTGTGAATATAGACACACAAATCTTTAACCAAATATTAACAAACAGAATTCAGAAATATGTTTTAAAAATTGTATATCATTACTTCATGAGGTAAATTTTGGTGACAAAAGGCTGTGTTATTATTCAAAAATCATTCAATGAAATAACCATATTAATAGAGAAAGAAAGAAAGAAGAAAGACAACGTGATCTTGTAAGTTGATAAAGGAAAAAGTATTTACAAAAGTCAATACTAATTCATTTTTTAAAAAGGCAGAAAATTAGGAGTAGAGAAGAATGTCCTCAACTTGATTTAAAAAACGTACAAACAATATAACATTACATTTTACATGAAAGGCTGAATGTTTCTCCTCATCGCCAAGACTGGGAATAAGGCAAGGATGTCTGTTCTCACCTCATTTATTCAATATATTTCTAGATGTTTTAGCTAGAATAAAAGTTAAGAAGAGAAAATGAAAGATAAATGAGAAAGGAAGATATAAAAAAGTCCATATATGAAGACAACATGGTTATCTAGGTAGGAAATTGAAAAAAAAATCTAAAAAAAAAAAACAAAAAAAACAAAAACACCTAGTTAGTGAGTTAAATGAGTTCAGCAAAGACACAGAATAGAAGATAAATGTTCATAAATCAATTACATTTCTATATATTAACAATAAACACTTGGACTGAAATTAAAAACACAATACCATTTATGCCATTTATAATTTCTCATAAAATGAATTACTTCAATGTAAATCTAACAAAACATGTACAGGTTGTATGGTTAAAACTATAAAATGCTGATAAAAAAACAAAGAAGATATAAATAAATGAAGAATCATGCAGTGTTTATAGATTGGAAGGCTCAGCAATGTAAAGATGCTAATTCTCCCCAAATTGTTATACAGTTTCAGCACAATTACAATCAAAATCCCAGTAAGATTTATTCTTGTAAAATAATAGATATTACTTTAAAATGTATATGGAGAGACAAAATAGAATAGTTAAGAGAATTCTGAAAAAGAACAATAAAGTTAGAGAAATAGTTTTACCTGACTTTCTTATTATAATGAACTACAGTGGTCAAGACTGTATGGTATTGGTGAGCAGACATATATCAATAAAATAAAACTGAAAATTTGGAAATACAGCCAAGAGCTTTTCAAAAAAAGGTACAGAATTAGCTCAATGTAGGAAAAATAATCTCTTCAACAAATGGTGTTTAAGCAACGGGATATCCACAGACAAAAACAAAATACAAACCATGAACCTTGACCCAAATCTCACAACTGATACAAAAATTAACTCAAATTGATCATAAAATGCTAACATTTTTAGTAGGAGACAATGTAGAAGAGAAACATAGAAGAGAATCTTCAGGGCCCAGGACTTGGTGAAGAGTTCTCAGCAATGACACCAAAAGCATGGTAGAGTTTTTAAAAAATTGGTACACTGAACTTCATCAAAATTAAAAACTTTTGCTCTCTGAAAGACCCTGTGAAGAGGATGAAAAGATAAGTTGCAGTCTGGGAGAATCTATTTGCAAACTATGCAAGTGACAATCACTAGTATGTAGACTATATAAAGAACTCTCAAAACTCAACAAGTTTAAAAAATCCAGTTAGAATATTGACATAAGACATGAAGAAACATTTCACCAAAGAAGATATGCAAATGACAAACAAGCACATGAAAAGATGTTCAACATCATTAGCTATTAGGGAAATGCAAATGAACACCACAGTGATACATCACTACCGATCTATCCGACAGCACCAATGCTGATGAGGCCACAGAGAAACTGGATCACCGCCGTTGCTGGAACTGGATCACCGCCGTTGCTGGGTGGAATGTAAAATGATACATCCACTACAGAAAACATTTTGAAATGTTCTTTAAAAACTAAATGTGTGAGGTGCCTGGGTGGCTCAGTTGTTAAGCGTCTGCCTTCAGCTCAGGTCACGATCCCAGGGTCCTGGGATCGAGTCCTGCGTCGGGCTCCCTGCTGAGGGAAGCCTGCTTCTCCCTCTCCCTCTCCCCCTGCTTGTGTTCCGTCTCTCACTGTCCCTCTCTGTTAAATAAATAAATAAAATCTTAAAAAAAAATCATTTCCTTAAAAAAAATGTGCAAATATCATATAGCTCAGCAACTATGCTCCTCATCATACATGCCTGAGAAACGACAACTATGTCCACATAACACCTGTGCACAAACGTTTATAGTAGTCTTATACAAAATACCCCAAACCTGGAAGC
Organism: Lutra lutra; assembly: GCF_902655055.1. Classification (NCBI taxonomy): domain Eukaryota; kingdom Metazoa; phylum Chordata; class Mammalia; order Carnivora; family Mustelidae; genus Lutra; species Lutra lutra. The sequence continues at coordinate 158,496,743 of NC_062278.1, forward strand.
AACCCACAGGTCTTCCAATAGGTAAATGGCTAAACAGACTGCAATATCATGAATATTACTCAGCAGTAAAACAGAAATGACTGTTGATACATGCAAAAACCTGGATGAATCTCAAGCAAGGTTATATACTCTGCGATTCCATTGAATAACCTTCTTGAAATGACAAAATTATAGAAATGGAAAGCAGACTAGCGTTGTTTGTCATGAATTAAGGAAGAGGTAGGGGCAGAAGAGAAATAGTTGTGCCTCTAAAGGGGGTGTAAGAGGGATCCCGTTATGATTAAATTGTGTCTTGATTGTATCAATGTTGATATCTTGGTTGTGATACTATACTATATAGTTCTGCAAGATGTTATCATCAGAGGAAACTTGTCCATTGAGATTTGCCGTTTTTTATACTCCTGGTACTGTATCTCTCTCTCACGAGAAGTAGCCTGGGCTAACACGCTCAATATGAATGACACAAGGTGCAGTCACATCTGTCGCTCTGGACAAGAACTGGTCAGTTGCCAGACATGGGAGTGAGGTTGTCCTTGATTATTCAGTCACCAGCCCAGGCTAGCTAGGGGATGACAAATGCTTGAGCGATCCCAATAAAAATCAGTCAAGCCAGCCTAGTCCAGGAGAACCAATCAACTGACCCACAGACTTTTGAGCTAAATTAATATTGGTTATTTTAAGCTTTTATGTTTTGTGATAGTTTCTTACACAGCAGAAAGTATCTATTACAGAGGCTGAGCAGGTTGTCTTGGTTTTCCGCGGTTTTCAGAACCAGCTTCCCCCTGGGCTGCAGGCCCAGGACTACAGGGAATGGCCTGTGTGCCCAGAGAGCAGTCAGACCTTTTGCACTCTGGGGACACTGGGATTGGTACCACCATCCTCCTTGGATTCTAGTCACATATGGCTCCTGACCTGTGTCACTCTTAGCTCCATGCCAGAGATACAGCCTTTGATATCTGCTGTAACTGAAGTTAACTTTTAAGATACTCATTTCTTCTCCCAAATACATCCTAAGTCTGAAAAACAAAACTAATGAGAACAAAACACTCCATCCCTTCTTATTTGGCTCAAAGTCACGTGTTATCTTGTCTCAGCATCACTTCACATTCTGGAATGTAGGAAAAAATTCACATTGGGGCAATTTATTCTTGTCACCCTCTACTTTTAAGCAGAAAATATTGTTATAAAACTGTGGTTTTGAATCAGAGAGGCTTGTATTTAGATAATGGCTCTACCACTAAACAACATGTTGCTTTGGGCAAGTCACTCAACCTCTCTGATCTTCATTTTGTTCATTAGTAACTTTAAGGGCAATTATATAATATAGTATATATGACAGAATCTGAAGCTTTGCATGATATAAAACCCCAGATTCCCTTCCTCAGAGCTTCATTTCTCAACCATGTGTCTATTTAACCACTAGAGATGGAACTGTTGCTCATAAAATCTCTTTAAGTAATTAATGTCTTAGGGACCTGTTCATCCCCTTCCTTCAATGAGGACTTTTATAGTGATATTTCATGTTGACATAAGAATCCATCTATGACATATAAGATTACCAGTGATGAGCACAGAGGGACATTACCCAGAGAAAAGGGAACACAGCAAATCAGGGAACCCTTTGCCCAGCCCACTGTTATGAACTCACAAGAGTGTGGCTTCAAGAGCTTGGCCAAAGACACAAATGCTCTTTAATTTAAATTAAAACTGGAAACAACTGCCTTGCTTATTCTAGTGTGCTCTCTACTTAAGAAAGAGGAATGTGAAATTGCATCACCATCGGTCTTTTGCCAACAATTGCTATGTCCTATCAGGCCTGATGACCTGAGCCCCTGTTGCTGAAATGAGATGACAAAGGGACACAAATCAGTGACTTTTCCTGAAGGTGTGCAGGAAAGTCAAGACCTGCATTCATCTTCTGGATGACAAGAAATGCAAATTAAAAATTAGAGCTGGCGCCTTCTCCACCACCATATAGTACAGGTCAACGCTGTAATCATCAGCAGAACACAGAACTTCTATTTGTGTAAAAGGGCAACAGGGATGGACTAATTTCCATTTAAGGTACATGCGCTGTCTTCTTTTAGGTTCTTCTAGAAACAATTACTGAAACCACAGTTGTGAAAAAGTTGACTTAGGAAGTGAAGGTAACACTGGCAGAGAGAGGAGGAAGTAAAAGGAAAGGAAATCCATAAAGGGGGCTTGATTCAATCAGCTACCAGAGTGAGCAACAGGACATTAATCACGTGGGAGAAATTCATTTTCATGGCTAAGGGGTGAGGGAGATTTGGCATTTATACCCCACACCCAGCAGTCATTGTCTTGGGGCTGCTCCTGGAGAATATTACCTCCCAGGCCTCTCTCCCCTGCCAAGAACATGGCCAGAGTAGGTTCTGGAAAACCAAACAAGGGAACCCCTCCCAACAACAACAACAAAATGCAGGGATGACTATTAGAATTTGGACTGCTATGCATTGGTCAGAGAGGGTGTGGGCAGAACACTGGCTGTGTCTGTTGTACCAACTAAACATTTTATGAGTGACCCTCCCTGGATTACCTTTGTTCTTTTTTTTTTTTTGTAATTTTATTTTTTTTTTCAGTGTTCCAAGATTCATTGTTTATGCACCACACCCAGTGCTCCATGCAATGCGTGCCCTCCTTAATATCCACCACCAGCTCACCCAACTCCCCACCCCCTCCCCTCCAAAACCCACAGTCTGTTTCTCAGAGTCCACAGTGTCTCATTGGATTATCTTTGTTCTTAAAGGCTTTAGGCCTAAAGCTTCAAATTGAAATGAAGTGTCTATTAAATTTATTTTATGAACTTATGTTAAAATATTTCACAATAAATTATAAAATTAAATAAAAAAAATGTTAAAACTAGACCCAAGTCACTATATCCAGGCCAATTTTAAGTTAGTTATAGTCTAATCATTAACTTCCACTGGTAAAAGTGTGAGGTTAAGTGGCACAGACTCGGGTCCAGCCCTGCTGATGCCCCTGCCCATAGCTGTATGACTTTAGAGAACTCATTTAAATGTCCAGTCTCAATTTCTGCACTGTTAGGATTTGTGAGAATGTTTCAAATTCCAAACTTTTATCCATCTGTGGTTGTTAAGTGGTCATGTGTCCCTTAGAAAATGAGGAAATCTTAACTCAAAATTGTACCATTTAGAGACATGAATGTTCCCCTATTGCCCCCAGAATAAAGTCTAAAACCATCAAGATCTGCCCACATCATGTGATATAGCCCTACGCTTGCTTTTGAACTTTGCTTGCTCTTGTAAAAAAATCTTCCACTCTAGTCAAATTAGTCTATCCATGGTTTATCAATCTAGTTAAGTCTTTTCTTTACTCCATGGGTTTACCATTAAAAACAGTGGTATCCTGGAAATTGCACTATTAGGTATTTATCCAAAGGATACAAACATGGTGACTTGAAGGGGCACATGCATCCCAATGTTTGTAGCAGCAAGGTCCATAGTAGCCAAAACATGGAAAGAGCCAACGACAGAAGAATGGATGAAGAAGATGTGGCATATACATACAATTGAATATTACTCAACATCAAAAAGAATATTATTCAACATCAAAAATTTGCCTATTGCAATGATGTTGATGGAGCTAGAGGTTTTACGCTAAGTGAAATAAGTCATTCAGAGAAAGACAATTATCATGATTTCACTCACCTGTGGAATTTAAGAAACAAAATTGATGAACATAAGTGAGGGGAAAGAAAATAAGATGACAACAGAGAAGGAGACAAACCATAGAGACTCTTAACTAGAGGAAACAAACTGAGGGTTGCTGGAGGGGAAGTGGGTGTGTCGATGGGATAACTGGGGGATGGGCATCAAGGAGGGCATTTGATGGAACGAGCACTGGGTGTTATATGCAACTGATGAATCACTAAATTCCACCTTTGAAACTAACAACACCCTGTATGTTAATTAAATTGAATTTAAATTTAAAAAATGATTTTAAAAAAACCTAGCAGGATAAAGGTGTTAAGAAGATGTTTTCTGAAACTGTATTGCCCAATTCATATCACTTGTGTAATCCCAAGCACTTATCTATAGCAAGAGACAATAACAGTACCTACTTCATAGATTTTTAAGAGTATATATTCATACATATTTAATACATATGTAAATTTCTGAGAACAGTACCTGGCACATGGTAAGCATTTTACAGCACTTGCTAATATGGGGTATCTCTCATTTAAAATGCTTTCCTCTCTCCACCAGTCATGGCTCCATCCTATAACAGAGCCTCTCTATGGCTCCTATTCCCACTTTAAGAATAACTCTGTTCTGTGAACTCCTGCAGAACATATAATTAGTTTCAGGCATGTGTGATACGCACACACAGCTCTCAACCACTCTCTGCCTGAGTGAAATTTTCTTTACCTGAATTCCATGATATCACCCTCGCTCCTAACTTGGCCCCTGGCTTCCTGGCTTCCTCTTCCCTATCTTCTTTGCTACTTCATTCCTGTGTTCCCAGTTTTTAAATATTACCAGCACTCACCAATGACCTGTTCTCTACTCTGTTAACTCACCCATCGGGCAAGCTTATCTCTTGGTGACAAATAAAACACTTTTATGTCAATGTCCCCCAATTTACATCTAAACCACAGATCTTTCTCCGGAGCCCAGATTAATATGGGGCATCTGAAACTTATATCATCAGTAACCAAATTCATAATTTCACTCCCACACCTCCTTCCCTCACAATTTTCTCTGGCTTAGTAAATGGCAACTCTATATTTCCATGTGTTATGCCTCCAAACCTTTGAATCATTCTCAGTTCTTCTGTTTATCTCACAACCTACAGCAAATCCATCAATAAATGCTTTTTCTCTACCTTTAACATGCAAAATCTGGTCTCTTCTCTTGTTATCACCCTGGTCCTGGGCACTAGCATTTCTTACCTGGGTTACTGCATTAATTTCTTATCTGGTCTTTCTGCTTGTCTACTATCCTACCATTTATTCTTCAAAAGGACCCAGAATGTTCTTTCTCAAATTCAAGCCAGATCATGTCTGTCTTCTGCTGAACCTCGTCCCCCCACCAACCCCCATATCTTCCAGAACATTCAGAATAATGGCTGAGCTTCTACTGATGCTCCAAGGCTCTGTTTGGTGTGCAGATTTTCCTCCATACTCTATATAGTTTCCTCCTTCCCTCTCTCTCCTCCTGCCACACCCACTTCCTTGCTGGTTCTTGATTCCTAGAACGAAGCAGTGTCCCTTCATCACCCATTCACTTGTCTCCTTTACCTAAAACACTTTTCCCCTCATAGCCACATCATTTGCTCCCTGTTTTCCTTTTGATTTCTCAAAAGTCTTTCAAAGAAGTCGTCCTTGACCACGTGATATAGAAACCCGCCCCCCCCCCCCCCCCCCCCCCCCGCAAACCCATCCTGAGTACTCTGCATTCTTCTTTCCCTTCTTTATTCCTCCTCATATCCCCTACTGGCTTCTATCATTCTGCTATGCATTTTACTTTTTTTATTTGCTTACAATCAGACTTCCTTCATTAGAAATTGGGCAACAATTGTCTTTTCAGGCTCAGTACTGATCCCCCACCTTCTAGAATTTAGGTGCTTAATTTTTTAACATAACATTTGCTGAGTGGATGAATAAATATAAAATGCTATGTCTACATCATAAAAATTTCTAGTTAAGTTGCAAGAGCCCCGAGAAATGGAGAGTTATCTCTTTCCTCACATTTACAGTTCTTGGCCCAGAGTAGAAGCTGAATAAATGTCGGCCTTGGAGGTTAGAATCAGCAATTGATAAAGTCGCCCTGAGCTAAGCTAAACAATTTTTCCAAATGGCTTGGTTCAGTAGTAGGGACTTGCAGTGAGGCAAATGAATTATGCTTCCCACTGTGTATTTGCTTTGACGTATGTGGCAACAGTGAGCAGTGTTTATTTTTCTTAATTAACATAAGCAAGAGATATCACTTGAATGACAATAGTGAGTGTCAAGAGTGGGCAGCTCTCCATTTGGCTGAATTGTTCTTATCAGTTTTGAATATCATTCTATTCTTACTTTAATCAACTGCCTCTCCTTTTGTGCTCCCAGGAGCTCTTAGAAAACAGTGAGGGCTCGAAGGAGACAAAGGATTCCTTCTTTGGGGAAACCACACTGACCAGTTGGTCAGCCTGGACAAGCTTCCAAGCAAAATCAGCCTAACAATGATTTGCTTTGAACCTGCCACCGCTTTGCTTCCAGGAGCAATCTGCAGCAGATGACACTACAGTACATTTCCACTGGGGCAGCGCCCCAGCTTCCACAGGAGCGACTGGGATGTTTATTCCACTTGTCCTCTTTTTCAAGGGCCTGATATGAAAAACTACCTTTTCCCAACCAGAGAGCTGGCTTTTCAGACACAATGTTGCAGTTATCTCTCTTGAGAGAAAGAACTAGATTGGCAACCTATCCAAGCATCGGAAGACTTTGCTCCTACATCATAAAGAAAAATTGTATTAGGAATCTGTGCTTTGGCATTAGGCTGCAATAACATAACTCCAATTAGGGTTGTAAAAAGTCTCTTATGATGCTTTGGGAGAAAAGTATTTGGTGTAATAGCAGGTTCCCCAAGGGTCAACCCCAGTGTTTTCATTTAGACTCTGAAATTGAAATTACTTGTTTTAATGTTGATGGAAAAACAAAAAAACAAAACAAAACAAAACAAAAAACAAAAGTGTGCTGCAGCAAAAATACTTCCGTGCTGGCAGTCAACACATCTGACAGTAGCTCTAGTGCCAGCACTACATAAGTCGCAGGTCTCTGAAGGAGGAGGAAGGCCGGCTTTGGATTTATGAGGACCTGAGTTTAATCCCAATCCCAATAGAACCAGGCCTCTGTCCTCAAAACATTCTTGAGATTCCTCTTACAGGGCCTTAAATACCTTGCACTAAAACCTAATCTGCCTGTGACCTGATCCCTGCGGCCATGGGACAGCTACCTCTCCTTACCAGGGTTGTAAGCCACCTGCAAAGACTTTGTCTTGTCCGTCTTCGTATCACGCCTGCTTAGCTTAAGAGAGAATATAGCAGAGAAGAGATGCTCATTAACTAGCTGTAATTTTTTCATCTGTGGTTGGTAGAATGCTCAGTACATTTCTAAGTGATCTCATTTGTTTTTCACTGTGATTCTGAAACATGGGCATTGTCATTCCCTTTCTACAGATGGGAGGGCTAACGCTACTTGTTTAAAGCCTGACAACTAATAAACGATCTTACTAGTAGGATTCACACGCAAGACAGCTGCCTCCAAATCTGTTATTCTTCCCATGGTAACAGAGACCTATGGGCAGGCTGAGATTCAGGCTTTGGGAAGGGCTGAACCTTCTAGGGGATGATCCCAGCCCTGTGTCCAGATCCCCACGTGGCACCTGACCCTGCCACTTCCTGTGGGATCGCAAGCACTGGAAGCTGAGGGCTCCAATCCTCCATCGCTGGTTCTGCCCGCAGGACTGCACTGCCTGGGTTTCAAGGCTAAGAGCCATGCGCCTGAAGACACGGCAGTATCTGAGGACATGATTTCTCCCTCATGTCTGGAAGGATAAGCAAGATCTCAGATTTCACACATACTGTGCTGACTAGGACAGAATTTTGTTATTGTTTCCAGAACATATGAAGGATTTTATCTCTGGGATCCTCTTCGTACTCTCATCAAACTCTTATTCTTCTCTCAGGCTTGTGGCAAGTTGCAGGAGGACCGTATGCGATTTGCCTGCAGCTGAGGCTGAGTATGGTCACGTCCTCGTGCTACCATCTCCCTGTGTGGGGGCGGGGAGGGGGATTTTCTCACAGATTTGTTGGCACCTACCCGTGAACAAGCCCTATCGTCTATCTGGGGAGGTGTTCCTGGGGTGATTCCAGGCCTTTCCCATCACATCTGTTTCATCCACCAGACTTCTGATATATCCCTCAAACTCTTTATCTACCTTGGGACAAAGTCTTCCTAGACTGAAGACCCAGGCCTCAATGTGAGAAGGAAGAGCAGCTGCAGCTTCAAGCCTCCACCCTGTGGGTCACAGAAGCTCCTCAGAGCGAGGTTTTTGGGTTTTTTAAAAGATTTTATTTATTTATTTATTTATTTATTTATTTATTTGACAGAGATCACAAGTAGGCAGAGAGGCAGGCAGAGAGAGAGAGGAAAAAGCAGGCTCCCCGCGGAGCAGAGAGCCCGACGCGGGGCTCGATACCAGAACCCTGGAATCATGACCCGAGCCAAAGGCAGAGGCTTTAACCCACTGAGCCACCCAGGCGTCCCCTCAGAGCGAGGTTTATGGTGTCCTTTCCTCTAGGGGCTTTCGCCACTACTCAATACAACAGACCCAGGTACCCAGGTCTCAGCTCAGACTAATAGACAGGTTTCCCTCCTCTTGTATGTGTCCATGTCCCCTACCCCCTGCATGTACTTTTGTGCATACATGTCTTCAGTACGCGTGGACTTTCTCAGGACACACTGGTACTCAAGGAAATGTGCTAGCCGCTATTTGGAGCTGGGACTCCAAAACTCCCTGCTTCTGAAATCTATAGGGGAGCTGCCTCTCAGCAGTATTTTCATATAGCTCAATACAGTACATCACCTTGGGTTCAGGACTTCTCAGGCCTAAAAACTTCTCCACAGGGTGTTACCAAGACAACAACCTGACCCCTTACACATTTTATAGTGATGCAATGACATCCTCATTTGTTTGTATGGCTTGTTTATATGACAGCACAGAATTCAGCAAAGATGCTTCATGTTCATGAGGATGGCCTGGAGCCATCCCACCTCTTCAGTCCTGGTTGGGGGATGCTGGGTTCCCATGGTAATCTCAGTGTCCTATCACTATATCCACCTGTGTGACAGACTTTTGGAGTCACTTCCAGACAGACCTAATGTAATAGCTGTTGACCCCAGAGCATTCCTGCTACCCTCAGACAGTGTGAGATAGGTGGCGGAGGGGGAATGTGGTGCTCTTAGGAGGTAGGAGGAAGTGCAAAGAAATTGCCATCCTCAGAGAAGCAGGACCTCAGGTATAGAACACTGCTTTGCCTTGTCCCTTCTAGCTGAAGCAAGCTAGGGCATTTATGGACACTCCATAAAAGTTAGAGACAACCTCAAGATACATTGTGATGTATCAACAACACAGAGCAATGCAAACCACCATGGAAGCCTGAGTGAAGGGGAAATCAGATCCAATCACATCCACGCAGAACTCGGGATGCAGGGCAAGAAGAGAGCATTTTCCAAGAGTCAGGACAGAGTCCTAAAGCATGAGCAGTGTTCAGGAGGAGAAGGACATTTTTGGCTTGGAGAATGGCTATTTACCAAGCTCTTGCTATACTGAGGGTGACCCAGTCATCCCCAAAGAAACATCTAAGTAACTGATTACACTTTGTATGGTATAGTGTGAGAGACACCTTTTTCCTTGTCAGCGATTCAGTTTCCTCATTTGGCTGCCTTAACAAGTGCACCCCTTATCCTTCCAGCGTAGTTGGGTTCCCCAGAAGGGCCTGGAATGGAGAGTCTCACCGAATGATTTATTAAAAAGGGGTGAACTTAGGTGAACTATGTAAAGAAGTGAAGGTAGCACAAGGGTACTGGAGAAGGAGCTGAACAAAAATGTTGCCTCAACAGAAGATGAACTTCTGCCTGAACCCATGGGGAGTCCTTCAGGGTGCACCGTGCCACAGTGACAGCCTCACCTTGTGGTAAAACGGCCAGCATTTTTGACTCTATGTCAGTCAATCACTGATTAAATTCTGACTCAAAGAGGAAGTAGCCCATCAAATAAGGTGGGTCATTTAGGCCAAGGGCAATTTTAGGGCTGTCTGGAATGCTAACAGGAACTACTTTCAGGAAACAGGGAATGAGCAACTTGCTGGTGAAGTGGGTCTGGGATGGGGCACAGACAGTTTCCATGACAACTTTCTACCTCATAGAGACACAGGAGAGGGTTGGAGGCACCCAGCTGCCCCATTAAATCAGCCAGGCTCATCTACACCTCTGCATCTGGCCCCTGGAAGAGGAGTAAACAATGGTCAAAATTTGCTTCTTGGAAGCCTATTTTCTTTTTCTTTTTTTTTTTTTTTTCTCCTGCTCCTGTCAATGCTTTGCCTTTTTGATCCCAAGATTGGTTCTCATTTCCGAATTGAATCTAAGTTTATTCCTCCAGGCTACCCCTGGACTTATTCCTTAAGCTTCCAATGCCCCATGGGTAGACTGGCAGCCTTAACCTCAGGACCTCAAAACCTCATCCCCTGTCCTGGCTACTGATCAAGAGTGCCCTCTATAGTCTCTCTCAGGCAGACGTGACAGACTCCATTACTCATCTGAAAGTCCACAAGAAGAATTTCTTAAAACATTATTTGCCTCCATGCCTGTAAATTAGCATTTTACAGTCTTTTATTTCATGGACACCACCCTGAAAGCATTGTTTTTACATTAAAAGAAAAAAATACTATTTTTAGCTTGCAGGGGAAACAAGATGATATATGCTGTAGTTGTCAACTGTCTTTTAAAATGTATGTAGCACAGTGGAACTCATAAATATTTAAAAGGACTAAATAATTATCTAAAATCCCCAGTCTGCTTTTTAAAATTATCATTTCCACAGGGAGCAAGGGAGCATTTGTTCTTTGTCAACTGTCCAGACAGAATTATCATATTTGAAAACTTGGCCCTCCTGTTTATTGCTGTTTTTGTCATTTTTGACTCACTCTCCAGTCCCCCTTTTAGATCTCCCCACTGGTTTCAATGGCACAAATATGGCATGTGTGCCAAAATACCTCCATCACAGGCTCCTTCAGAGAGAGGGACTGAGCATCTGGGAAACCACTAGAACAAGGTCATAAACAGGGGTCAAAGGATAGACACTGAGTACATGTTGCCTCTTCCTGTGTTGTCAGGGTGTCTCCTGGACAAGGAAGTGTGATAATGTCTCAGCTATCTGACATATTCTTAGAACATGTCTATAGGATAAGAGATTTCTCCGGATGGAAAATAATAGCAATATGGTGAAATAGACATTGTAATTCTGTCTTGCCACTTGCTGTGTAACTTTAATGTTCTTATTATAAAGTAAAGCTCATAATAGTTATCCTGCAGGTTTATTGTGAGAATTAAGTGAATGTTTTAAGAATTAGATAAAGTGCAGAGCCCAGTACCAGCCACCTATTAGAAACTCGATGATTGGCAATGGTTATAATTTTTGTCTTCTTATTACCCTCTCCTAAGCAACAAAGCACTTGAAATTATCTCAGGAAGAAAAGTTTTAAAATATATTTTATATAGTATTACCCTCTTTGATATAGTGAATATCTTCAAAAATTTTACATTTGCTTAATGTCAACATTGTTAACATTAATGATAATTTAGGTCTGGGACATGCACCTATGTCATCCATTCTCAGGTGAAGTGAAATATCTAGAGATGATCGTCCCTACACTCATTGTTGTTGGACTCCAATGCATATTATTTGGGTCTGTATCTGTTTTTCCTGTCTTTTCTACTTCCATGTTATTTCTCAGGGAAGGCATGTGCTTGCTAGTAGCAAACACTCTTCTTGAATTTCTGCTTCCAAGTTGATGTACATTTATAAAAAAGATCGCCAAGCTAGGCAGAATTGCAAATATTCAGGGTTGTGTTCCTGGGACTACAAAAGACATACATCATGAAAATCCTACCAATAATAACACCTAGAAAAAATTGGATGAAAAATAATAAACCTTGGGGCTGCCTGGGTGGCTCAGTGGGTTAAGCCTCTGCCTTCAGCTCAGGTCCTGATCTCAGGGTTCTGGGATCAAGTCCCACATCAGGCTCTCTGCTAGGCAGGGAGCCTGCCTCCTCCTCTCTCTCTCTCTTTCTCTACTTGTGATCTCTCTCTCTGTCAAATAAATAAAATCTTAAAAAAAAAAAAAAGAAAAAGAAAAATAATAAACCTTAATGTACAGCAGGGTTCTAAAGAACGTAGGGGAAATATTGAGGGAGCAAAAAAGAAGAAGACTCTAAAACCAGACATAAGTAGGCACTGAGGTTTCTGTCACTTCAGGGGTAACTGCAATCTTAATAACAGAGTTAGAGTTTTAACAACCTATATGGTTAGGAGAAATAGATGTGGATAGATACTAGGATCCACATATGAACATGTGATCCTGAAAATGCTTCATCATCAGTAAGAAGATAGACTTGATTTTTTTTTAAAGGCACCTTACAAATAAAGGACAGGGGGAAAATGTTTATTTTACTGTGAATTCTGAATAAAGGAAAAGGTTTTAAGGGTTTAAGTTTGAAATTTGCAAACTCCAGGCCAATACATTTAGACAAAAGGTGATCCTTGGTTGATAATACCTCAGAAGGATCAGGCAGAGGCATTTATCTTAGGAACTCCTTAGAGAACAGAGCCTGTGGCAGAAGATTTATGGGTCACCATGTTTTTTAGGGTCGCTAACTCCAGGGGGAGTCAAGCTAGAAGGAGAGCCACCAGGCTGACAAACACTGATGGTAGGCTGTTAATGTATATTACTATTTATTTGATCCTACAGAAACCATCTTACTATATTTTGTAAGTCTTTTCAGAAGAAGCAAGGGGGACAACTCCATTTCCTGACTGATATTCATCAGATATTTGCTCCATAGGCTTTAACATCCCCAATGTTCCAATGTTTGCTAAGCCAGGTCTTTGTGATTCCAAACTCTAACATCAAAAGGGAAGCCCTGGGCAAGAGGCAAAAGACAAGTGGTATGAGGCATGTGACTAGGTAAGATGGGGTTGTGTCTTCATGAAAACAGTAGGAGCCCAAGGAGAGCTGGTGACCATAGTGGCAATGGGAACAAGAAGCAATTTAGCTGAGAGGCTCTGAAGTGGAGCCTAAGTAGTGTCTTTTATGTCATACTACTCATGATTACCACAGATAAAATTCCTCTCACAATAGTGCCTGCACTATTAAATTATAAAACACACAAAGAAGCAAAACATCATGAGTAATGCAAATAAATCAACATAAAACCCAAGAAAACTTATATGACAAATAACCAGATGCATTATTTTAAAAAAAAGTTTAAAATCTCTATATATAGTGAAGAGAAGAGAGAGAATCCTAAAAGCAGACTTCCAAACAATTTATGTATATACTACCCCCTCCAGTCTTGTGCACACCTTCTGTCCTTAACTGTGGGTTGGGTTTGGTGACTTGTTTCACAAAAGTGCAGGGTGGAAGAGGGTGGAAAACTAACTTCACAGTGAGAAACATGGAAAACACCATCTTGGTCATTTGACCAAAGGTAATGTCATGAGTGATAAGTCATATCATTAGGATGTACCCTTGATGTAATCGGATGAGAATGAATCTTTACTTCTGTTATCTTACCTCACAAAATCCATAATCCCAGTCCAACCTCAAGAAAACCATAGACAAACCCAAAATAAGGGGAATTAAAAACAAACAAACAAACAAAACCAAAAAGAAAAAAAAACCTGACGAGTACTCCTTAAAACTGTCATGGTTATCAAAAACTGTCAGTCTAGAGGAACCCAAGGAAACATAATGACTGAAGAGAATGGAATCTCCTGAATGGGATCTGGAACAGCAGGACATTGGGTAAAAAACTTATGAAATCCAAATGAAATGTAGAGTTTACGTACCAATTAATATACCAGTGTTTTTCCTTACTTGTGACAACATGCTATGAGTGGAAAAACATCCTAAAACATGATATTGGTAGTGTCGTCAAAAGATTATTGCTTTATTAGTGGGGTTAAGTTAGCCCTGAGATTAAAAACGGGATTTACCACAACAGAGTTTGAAATATGGCTGGAAATGAATTTACTGACCCTAAGTGACCACATGGCCAGAACAAAGTTCAACAGCATTTAGAACACAGTATATTCCAGCATCCAAAACATGAAATTCAGAGTTTCCAAAACCTAATCCAGAATCACGAGGCACAGAAAAGCAGCAATACATGTGCATAACAAGGGGAGGAAAAAATCAATCACTAGAAATAGACCTAAAAATGACAGAGATTATAGAATTAGAAGATAAGTATTCATAAGGCAGCTATGATAAGTCAGCATGATATATTTAAGAAAATGAAGAAAAGCACAAAATAATGAGTAAACATTAGATGAGATGAACTCATTCCTGGTAAAGTGCAACTTATTAAAAGTAATACAAAAAAAATAAAGAAAAATGCTATAGTCCTATGACTAGTAAAGAAAATTAATCTGTGATTTGAAATAACAACTGCCTCCCACAAAATATAATGGCACAGGTAGTTTCACTATTAAATCTTACCAAATATATAAGGAAGAAATAAATAACAATCGTACTGATACTCTTTTAGTATGGGAGACAAATAGGAAATATTTCCCCAAATTTGTATGAGGCCTGCATGCACTTAAAAGCCTCACAAAGCAGGGGTGTACCTGGGTGGCTCAGTCAGTTAAGCATCCGGCTCTTGATTTCCACTCAGGTCATGATCTCAGGGTTATGAGCTCAAGCCAGGAGGTGAGCTCAAACCAGGAGTTGAGCTCCCCACTGGGCCTGAAGCCTGTTTAAGATAGTCTCTCTCCCTCTCCTTCTCTCCCTACCCCCTCCAATCCCCTCTCTCCCTTCCTCTCTAAAAAGAAAAAAAGAAAAAGAAAAAAGCCTCACAAAGGCTTTAGGAGATAGAACTATTCTCTTTTATACATAAAGAATATTAAAAACACGCTAATGATAGCAAATATATATATCATTTATATCTATGTCTATGTTCATGTCTATATCTATAAATATATCATGACCAAATTTAAAACATTCCAGGGATGAAATATATTTTATATATATATATATACATATATATATAGCAAAAATATATCAATGTAATTTTCCATATTAACAAAATTAATGAACTATATGAATACTCAAGATGCAGAGGAAAAAATCCATTTATGACAGAAAGCTCTTAGCAAGCTACAAATAGAAGAAAATTGGTAAAGCATATTTCTAAAATAATAATTGTGGAGAGAAACTGATGCAATGGTTACTTGTGGAAAACATTTCTTTTAATATCAGAGGGAAAAAAAGCATTTATGCCCACCCACCTACACCATTTTTATTCAACATTTTATGGGGTCAAAAAGAACCAAGATATGCTGGAAGAAGGACAAGTGGAATAAAGAAGAAAGTAAAAGGATTTATTTTACCCATTTCCAAGAGTTATTATATAGCTACAATAATTAAGACATTGTGTTATGAACACCAGATAGAAAAACAGACCCTGAGAACTGAATGACTATACATAAACAGACCTACAAATACATGACCGCTTGATTTTGACAATGGCAATGCTCAGGAACAATAAAGGAAAAGATAGTTTTCAATAATGGTGCTTGGAAAATTGAATATCCATGTGGCTAGAAAAAGTCTTGCTCCCTATTTCACAACTCACAAATAATATATTTCAAGTGGATTTTAACTATAAATGTAAAAGGTAAAAAGTAAATCTGGGAGAATATAACACAGAAGAATATATTTATAGCATTGTATGAGAACAGAGTTGTAAATGAAACTAGAAAAATATCAAGCCTCAGGAAAAATAGGACAACTTATTATCAACTTTTGTTTATCTTGAGATTCCCATAAAAAAATTAAAAAGTAAGCCACACTAACAACTTTAAAGACAAACTATGTAATAAGTGAACAGATCTATGTGACAATACTGCATGGTGAGCTGTGAACCACTATAGCAGCCCCAACTGATGGTCTTGATGGAACACCCCCAGGAGGGAAAGAGGGTGCTTTTTATATTATGTTTGAACTGAAATGGACTGAAAAATTATGAAACCAAAAAAAGAAGAAAAAAAGGTAGAGAAAGAAAGAAAGAAAGAAAAGCCAGAGAGTGAGAAAAGATGTTCAATACATATAAATAAGGAAAGACTCCTATCAAGATATATAAGCAATACTTTTGAAGCAGTAAGAAATTGAATTTAAAATTAATTACAGATCAGTTAGACAATCTAATAAAAAACTGTAAGAAATTTTTAAAAGTGCTCCACAAAATGGACAATTATATGAAACTACATTAGTATCAGTAAAATGAGAAAAAAAATAAGTATTCACCAAAGTGTCTAAAATAAAAATAAATTTTGATAATTTAAGTTTAGAATAATAATTTAAGAATGTGGAATAATGAATCCCTTTCAATACTGACAGTTTGACTCAGACATTTGAGAAATATTGGCATTGTCAACTAAATTGGAACATGACATATAATCTTTCAACATCTAGCAGAAATGCACTAGTGTACATAAGAATATACATGCACAAAAATATTTATAGGATTATTAATCTTAATAGCCACAAATCAGTAACTGCACAAATGCCCACACATTCTAAATGATAAATCAGTAGAACACAATACAACAATAAAAGTGTTAAACCACGCCTCCATGTAAAAGACAAATAAATGTGGGTTACCTGGGTGGCGCAGTTGGTTAAGCATCCAACTCATGATTTCAGCTCAGGTCATGGTGTTGAATAAGGGACAGGTAGGGCTAGGTAGAGAGAGATAGGTAGGGGGCTATGTAACTAGGGTCAAGCAGGAGACTATGTGACCAGACTCATGGAAATCCCAGATGTGGAAATGCTGAAGCCTACAAAACCATAAGGAAGGGAACATAATAAGACCTTGTTTCTCCACCTTGTTTGTTTTAAATATTATAGATGAGATATCTTCACGACAGTTACAAATCTACCTTGTTTGTCTTGTACCTTGGAGGGAGATATTTGCATGATATTTACAAATTGACCCCTGAAAGTCACCAAGTTCCCTGATCAGTTTTCTATAAAAGACTAACCATAAAAGCCCTCAGCGGCAACCCGCTTGGGACCCCTCTCACTCTTGAGAGCATTTTTTTTTTTCTCTTCTTTCGTTCTCCCATTCACTTAATAAACTTTTACTTCACTTCACCCTTTTGTGTCCATAAGATTCATTCTTCGACTGCCTGAGACAAGAACCCTGCAATCATCTTAGGGGTCTCAGGGTCGTGGGATCAAGCCCCAAATGGGCTCCGTGCTCAATGAGGGGTCTGCTTGAAATTATCTCCCTCTGCTCCTCCCCCCACACACAAGGGCACTCTCTCTCAAATAAATAAATCTTTTTAAAAAATATTTCTATTTATTTATTTATTTTTAAGATTTTATTATGACACAGAGAGAGGGCCTGCACACAAGCACAAGCAGGGGGAAGGGCCGGAAGAGGGAAAGGGAGAAGCAGACTCCCTACTGAGCAGGGAGTCTGATGCAGGCTAAATCCCAGCACTCATGAGATCATGATCTGAATGGAAGGCAGACACTTAAAATGACTGAGCCATCCAGGTGCCCCAAATAAATAAATCTTTTTTTTAAAAATATTTTATTTATTTCTTTGACAGAGTGAGAGAAAGCACAAGCAGAAGGAGAAGCAGGCAGAGGGAGAAGCAGTCTCCCTGCTGAGTAAGGGAGCCCAATGAGGGGCTCGATCCCACGACCCTGGGACCATGACTTGAGCCGAAGGCAAATGCTTAACGACTGGGCCACCCAGGTGCCTCCACCACCAAATAAATAAATCTTTAAAAAAAAAAAAAAAAAAGACAATGCAAACCTGTGAGATTGTTACTGGATCATTCCATTATGGGAAGTTTAAAAATAGAAAAACTAATATACAATGTTAGAAACCATATTACTCATAAACTTTGGAGAGGAGAGAGAGGAATGTTTGGGAAGGAATATAAAGGAAGCTTCTGGGATTCTTAATATGCTATTCCCTAAATTACTTATCAAATAAAAAGTATTGAATGCATATTTATGTACTTTCTTTTTGCAGTAAAATTTTTAAAAGAAAATTTGATACAGTTCAGGATAAAGAAAAACTGGAAAAAAATCTAAGTGCCCTTCAATATGTTAGTGATGAATAAATTTATGGTGCATAGCTAATATGGAATACTATCCAGTCATTTAAAATACTGTGATACTAAGACAATTTTACTGAAGTGGAACATCTGAAAAGATATAAAATATAAGTCTTCATCCTCCCCCCAAAATGTTTAAAATCATGACTCCATTTCAAATTACTTTTGGATGAATAAAGGTAACTTCCTTACTCACCCACCTCACGTAGCCTCTGTTGGTTCGAAATCTCTGAGCTTCCTGGGTGAAATCTGAAACTGCCCCAGAGCAAGTAGGGCCTAAGTAAAGATCGGGGCCACTCCAGGTTGGCAGGTGGCAGGTTTAACCAGCAAGGGAGCTCATGGGGCTTGTCTTGGGGCTACAAAACAAAGAAATCTCACACCTTCTGCCAGAATCTGAAGGTTTCTGTGGAGGCCATAAAAGGACTCAGTCAAGTAGTCTGACCCCCTGCAGGGTCTCAACAGCACCTCCCTGTCACAAGGTGGCCAAGGCAGCATCCTTGAAACAGTCTCCACTGTGGGAAACATGGGACAATGGTATATTGCAAGGACAGAGGAGGGGGTTGGGAGCCCCCATCTCACTCACAAGTCAATTGGGGTTCACGTCCTCTCGATGACCTTCCCCTGTGAATCAGTGCAGAAATGTATTTTTCCTTGTTTTCAGTAAATTGCTTATCTCAGATTAACTAATGACCTCTCTAGCCGGAAAAGTTTCTCTTTCTTTGTTTAACCGGGGGAAAGAGCCAATGCTGCAGAGCAATTATAACATTCTGTAACATTCTTGTGATTTAAGATACTTTAAAAACCTTCCTGTCTATCTGACTTTGTAACATTAAAGAAAACATACACCTAACAAACCGCCTGATCTCTGCTCTATCCTAATGGTGGACTCTTGTAACAGTATAGAACTAAAACCTGTGCTTGCAGACTGACTATCAGTATTTTCTGGCCAGGTCCCATGCCATTTCACTGGAGATCATGGAGATTTTGTGCATATATTATTAAGAGGAGAAAACAAATTGCAGAAAAAAATATATTAATGGTCGTAATTACATAAAATAAAATTATATAGCTAGGTACACTTATGCATTTTCAGGTATGTGAGCACAGATATGAGCAAAATCCCTCCAGATTCCAGCTGAAGCCAGTGGGCAGCACTGCTTGGAAATGAGATGAAGGAGGCTCCATTCCTATTGCTAGGCCATTCGGGACCATCCGGGCCCCTCCACCACCAAGAGCTGGAGAGACAGCTAACTCTCTGTTCTGATAACCACTCCCTCCCCAACCTGCAGGCCTACCCAATGCCAGAGAATCTGGTAGAATGAAAAATCCAAGCCCAGGCTCCAAAGGTATTCAGACAGACATTTGTTTGTAGAGAAGGAGACAAGAAACTTCCCACGTCATTGTGGGATCACAGCCACCGCATAACTATATATGACCATGCTGAAGAAGAAATAGTAGGTCACTGCCTGTCCTCTATGAAATGTACAGTATAGAGAAATAATAGTTTAAATAAAGGCTGAAGGTGATTTCCATGTGTACCAAAGTGAAAATCATCCAACACAGATCAATAAAGGCTTAAAAATATTCAGTGGGTCATTGTTGAGAGATTATGGAACACAGGGCAGAAAGGCACGCATGCATCTGTATAGGCAGCAACTGGCCTGTACTTCCTAAAACTCAGGCTCAAGTCTTGATTTTTTCTAAAGAGAAGGAAAGCAGAGAACACGGAGCAGTAAGGGAAGACATCCATATAACTTTGAACCCCTGTGTTTCCATTTCTCAAGTCACAGAGCTACGGAATCAGAATCAGAACTCACAGCCAAGCAAAGGGATGGTTTTAAAGAAGAAAACAGGGGAGTGGAAGATGGGAACAAAAGCTATCTGGCATTCTTTTACCATGAATGCTCTGTCCCATATGAAGACCTGATCTTTTTTTTTAAGAGACACAGTGTGAAAGTGCAAGCAGGGGTGGGGAGTACTGGGGGGAAGAGGCTGAGTGAGGGCAGAGGGAGAAAGAATCTGAATTAAGCTTCATCCCCAGTGCAGAGCTCAAAGCATGGCTTGATCTCAAGACCCTGACCCTGAGATCATGACTTGAGCCAAAATCAAGTCAGGCACTTAACTAATTGAGCCACGCAGGCTCCCTGCAGAATGAATCTTAAGATCAGCTCTATTGTGTTTCTTAGCAAATAGCAACAGGAAGTGTGCTGTTTCCTATTTAAATGTTCTCCTTTATTATTGGCATGCATCAGTGCTGGCGGGCCATTTGTTGCTGGGTCCTCTGAGTCCTGGGGAACAAAGCAGCCCCAGAACTCCCAGAGGAATTTTGCCAAAGCACCTCTACCTGCCCTGGTCTCCAGGGGCTGGCAGGTGGGCAAGCTGTGGCTGCAGCTGTTCTGAATCTCTAACAGTTCTGTGTGTGTGTATTTCAAATAGGTTTCAACGTTGTATTCCTCTAAATATTACCTTCTAGCCCCAAGCTTCCTAAGAGAATGGATCAAATTGCCTATAGACCACAGCACTTGGAAAGGGGGAGGCGGGGGCAGGGAGCATGTCCCACACTGTCCATCACTCTGTAATGAGAGATCTAGATGGTTCTTTGTGGGACTGCCAAGATTTGTCTCAGGCTGTAGAGAGAAGAGAACCTGAAAACCAAACTCCGATCTATTCTCTAAGAATTCTATCAGGTGTTTTGTTTTTGTTTTTTTTTTTTTTGAAAACAAGTTTGTAAAACACACATAAATAACTTTTCAAGTTATAAAAGTATACTATATTGATCATAGAAAATAAAGAAATAAAGGTTTATATGAGAAAATAAACATAGTCTATAAATACCCAGTACATCCACTGTTCATGAATTAACATATTTCTTTTCAGTCTTTCATCTATTTAATCTCTCTGTATATAATCTACATATAATCTATCTATGTAATACATAATCTATATATAATCTTCTATGTTCCTATTCATCTAAGATAAACCTAAGCTGTTTAGAGAGCTCAGTCTTCCTTTCTTTTCCTTATCGTCTCATATACATGTGTGTGTGCACTTCTGACTTATTCATGACTCTGTGATTTTATCCTTGTGAATTTGTAGCTGCTGCTGCCACAATTGCCTCTTTATCATTCCCTCATAGCTGCCCAGACCTTGCTATTATTTATTTATTGAAGTTCCAAAATCTTTCTCAAAATCCTTACAGAAGACTTAATAATTTAAAAATAAAATCAGTTCCATTTCCAAACACCCATCTCCCTGGCCTTCCTATTTGATCTCAGTTCTATCAGAATAATTCTCAATTTAAGGTCACACTAATTAAGGTCACCTTCAGATGTCATTCCTCTTATTCCCCAAACATCTCTGGCTCTTGTGCAGGCACTTGGAGCTGCCTGGGACAGCACGCCCTTGCAGTACTCACACACCCCTTGACTAGCCTTCTGCTAATGCTCTTTCCCTGTTTTATATTCCAAGTGATTCCATACCCACACTAGAAAACTGTAGGCATCCAAGACATCCATCTCTCCTTCAATCCCAGCAAATAATTCCAGGTCCTCTCATTCGAGCTCCCAAATTGCTCTTAATAAATTTCTTCCTATTCTTTCCCTTTGATGTCACCCCAGTTCAAACTCTGTTCATGTCTCCCCTGAGTTACAACAGAAACCTCATCCTTGGATGGTTTCCCTCAGGCCCAGCCTCCCTTTCTTTAGCCTCTATATGGCCTCTTTCAAACACAACTTGGCTCCATGCTCATTGATTCTGGAGCCTTATATCTCTATCACTTAACAATCCTCAAAGTTCATTGTCTCCTAGGCTTTCCATAGTGCCTGAGAACCACACTAAGGCAGTAATTCTCAAAGAGTGATTGCCAGGCCAGCAACATCAGCATCACCTAGGGACTAGCAAGAGAGGAGTATTTCCAGGTTCAAGCCAAGATCTCTGGTGATAGGACTAGAAATTCACTTTTAAACCTTCTTGGTAATTCTGACATCCACTAAAGTTTGTGCAAAAAGAATACATTAATCAAATATGTATGTCACTGGTTCTTAAAATAATGAAGTTTTACATCTGTAAAGAACATTTGAGGGTCCTCGTTTACTCAAATGAAGGCACTAAGGCTCAAAAATGACATATAGAATGGTCAGAATGACCAACAGATTTAGGAAAATGCCAGACCCAGTACCCCCATCAGTGATGGTTCCCACCATCCCATGCTGCTTACTGTCCCATCCTCCTGCCTAGATTTAGGAGAAGTATCTCCAAATCCATGGGAGATTCTTGGTCATACAGAACTCCACTGAGACAACTCACTTCTGCAGAGTTTATGACCGGAGAACAGAAGCGACAACATATATCAGAAAGTTACCAAAAATGACCATTACTCTGAGTTGTGCTTTTTAAAAAATTTGTTATTATCTTTATTTCTTAATTATCTCCTTTATTTTCCTGTCATCCACTGAGATGTTGATTACAGGTTTGGGCAGAGCAAGATTTATGTCCTCTATATCAGTAATAATAGACATATCATAATAATATTACTACTAAGAAAAACACAGATCACAAAGTAAATTATACAATAGGGTATTTATAAAGTATGCCAGGCAATTTTATACATGGCTTAGAGGTATCAAGATTGGTTCAGCCATGCTAGAGGGAAATTTTAAGAAGATGTACTATCATTTTAAATATGATACATTAAATCTATTTCTTAGATTTTTTCTGAGAAAAGTGCTCCCACATATGCACATGGAGGCATAGAACAAGGATGATCTGCATAGGCATTTTCATAAAAGCCAAAAATAAGTAGGAGAACTGTTAAGTAAACTAAAGCACACTCATCTTAAGGAAAGCTATCCTCCTATTACAACTGAATGAAGTCTGTTTATATATTTTGACAGGGAGAACTCTCCTAAATGTACTGTTGCATTAAAAAAGAAAACTATAGAACCCTTAAAATTTGTAAAAATTTACTTAATATTTCTACCAAAAATGATTACATATCTATATTATATATCATATGTTTATGTTAATGCACAGAATATCATAAGGATACATATAAAAAATATAGTGGCTACATCCTCGGAGAGAACTGGGATCAGTTAAGAGGACTCTGTTTTAATGGGATATTATTTTTCCAGCTTGATTCATTCACGTTATACTTAAGGAATTAAAATGAGTTTAAAAAAGCAACCCCTACTCCCCATAACTGTTATTTCAACCTTGGAGAGAGACAGAGAAAGGATGAAATGTTCAAGCCCTGTGATCTTAGGTTTAGGATGGTCTCTAAACATCTCATTAAGGAAGTCCCCATGTTCCCAGTTGAGAGGCCTATCCCTGAAGTCAAAATCTCTTCCCAGTGTATGCAAATACCTCTGTAAATTTCTTGTTCTCTTCTATTTATTCTGAAGGGGTGCACTTTCTTTTATTTTTCTTTTATTTAAGTTCAATTAATTAACATATAATGTATTATTACTTGTTTCAGGGGTATATATAGGTCTGGGATTCATCATTTTTATATAATAACCAGTGCTCATTACAGCACATACCCTCCCTAATGTAAATCACCCAATTACCCCATCCCTGCACCCTCCTCCCCTTCAGCAACCCTCAGTTTGTTTCCTATGATTAAGAGTATCTTATGGTTTGTCTCCCTCTCTGGTTTCATCTTGTTTCATTTTTTCTTCTCTTCCCCTGTGATCCTTTGCCTTGTTTCTTAAATTCCACGTATCAGTGAGATCATATGATAATTGTCTTTTTCTGATTAACTTATTTTGCTTAACATAATACCCTCTAGTTCCATCCATGTCTTTGCAACTGGTAAGATTTCATTTTTGATGTCAGTGCAATATTCTATTATATATTTTATATATATATATATATATAGATACACACACACACATACACGCATACCATATCTTCTTTATCCATTCATCTGTCAATAGACATCTGGGCTCTTTCCATAGTTTGGCTATTGCGGACGTTGCTACTATAAACATTGGTGTTCACGTGGCCCTTTGGATCACCATATTTGTATCTTTGGGGTAAATACCGAGTAGTGCAATTTCTGGGTCATAGGGTAGCTCTATTTTCAACTTTTTGAGGAACCTCCACACTGTTTTCCAGAGTGGGTGCACCAGATTGCATTCCCATCAACAGTGTGGGAAGGTTCCCTTTTCTCCTCATCCTCACCAACATCTGTCCTTTCCTGACTTAATTTTAGCCATTCTGACTGGTGTGAGGTGGTATCTCATTGAGGTTTTGATTTGTATTTCCCTGATGGCAAATGATGTTGAGCACTTTTTCATGTGTCTGTTAGCCATTTGGATGTCTTCTTTCCAGAAATGTCTCTTCACATCTTCTGCCCATTTCCTGATTGGATTATCTATTCTTTGGGTGTTGAGTTTGATAAATTCTTTATAGATTTTGGATACTAGCCCTTTATCTGATATGTCATTTGCAAATATCTTCTCCCATTCTGTCAGTTGTCTTTTAGTTTTGTTGACGGTTTCCTTTGCTGTGCAGAAGCTTTTGATCTTGATGAAGTCCCAATAATTCATTTTTGCCCTTGCTTCCCTTGCCTTTGGTGATGTTTCTAGGAAAAATTTGCTATGGCTGAGGTTAAAGAGGTTGTTGCCTGTGTTCTTCTCAAGGATTTTGATGGATTTCTGTCTCACATTGAGGTCTTTCATTCATTTGGAGTCTATTTTTGTGTGTGGTGTAAGGAAATGGTCCAGTTTTATTCTTCCTCATGTGGGTGTCCAATTCTCCCAAGACCATTTGTTGAAGAGACTGTCTTTTTTCCATTGGACATTCTTTCCTGCTTTGTCGAAGATTAGTTGACCATTGAGTTGAGGGTCCATATCTGGGCTCTCTATTCTCTTCTATTATTCTGTGTGTCTGTTTGTGTCCAAGTACCATACCACCTTGATGATTACAGCTTTGTAATAGAGTTTGAAGTCTGGATTGTGATGCCACCAGTTTTGCTTTTCTTTTTCAACTATGTAGCTTCTTTTCTGGTTCCATACAAATTTTAGGATTATTTGTTCCAGTTCTGTGAAAAAAAGTAACGTGTTTTGACAGAGATTGCTTTGAATGTGTAGATTGCTCTAGGTAGCATAGACATTTTCACATTATTTGTTCTTCCAATCCATGAGCATGGACCGTTTTTCCATTTCTTTGTGTCTTCCTCAGTTTCTTTCATGAGTGTTCTATAGTTTTCTGAGTACAGATCCTTTGTCTCTTTGGTTAGGTTTATTCCTAGGTATCTTATGGTTTTGGGTGTACTGTAAATGAGATCGTCTCCTTACAACTTTCTACACAGTCTCAAGTGCCAGAGGATTTAGTCCATTTTGTCAAAGTGGATGGGATCTTCACACAATGCCAGAAATGGCCCTTTGCTCAAGGAACTTCAATCTTCATTTTAGATCAGCTATAGAAAATGTAGCTACATCCACACACATTGGAAATCTCTTTATCTTCCTTTTTAATATTAAGTACTTACATCTTTTCCCCACTTCCCCTTTCACACCTCCACAGGCTAGACTGCCCCACCTTGCCTTACTTTAGGACATCCGGGGGAAAATACAACATAGTGCAACAAATCTGAGGTTTGGAATCCAAAATCCCAGCTTCTATAATGCTCAGCTTTGTGACCCAAGGAAACCCAAGTTCTCTGAGGTTTACCTCCTTCAACCAGCAAATGATGAAAATGCCAGTAAACCACACAGTAGGTACTTAACATGTTCTTTCCTCCATACTATGTTCCTCTAGCTTAAACTTCATATCACTGACAGATCCTCTCCTGAAACATCACTTATTAATTTTCTACCCCAAAACTCTAAAACCTACTCATCGCTCATATGATAAATAATAATTCCTGTATTTTTTATTATAAGGGCTATGAGTTCTTTGGAAATTGACTCCAAACTCTTTTTTTTCCCCAAAATGCCTTTGGTGATCTCTGTCTTGATTAAATGAACCAATCTCTACTCTCTAGAATATTCTGACCCTAGTCTTTTTTCCTCTATTGTGTTTGTTCCTCTATTGACTTATCACAGTTTAATTTGCATGCAATAAAATGTGCAGTCTGAGATGCACAACTCAGTGACATTTTATACAGATATACACCTATTTAACTTTCACTCAGTGAAAGCTGCAGAACATTTCTATCAGCCCAGAATGTTCCTTAATCTCCATTCCTAATTGATTTCCTCCACACCCCAAGCATGAATCACTTTTCTGACTTTTATCCCCATAGATTCATTTTCTTTAATTCTGAATTTCATACAGATGGAAGCAAACCATACATACTCTTTTGTGTCTAGGTTCTTTTACCCATCATAATGCATTTGAGATTAATCAATATTGTTGCATGTGTTAGTAGTTTATTCCTTTTTATCACTGGATAGTATCCCATTGGGTGAATATGCTACCATTTGTTTGGCCATTGTCCTCTTGATGGACTTTTGGGTTGTTTCCAATTTTTGCTGAAGCTTCATTAATTTTTGCAAACAAGCCATCCCATCTGTTTTATTCTCTGTTTCCCACCAGTCCATTGCATGTTTATCTCTCTCAAGACTTCAACCAAGGCCAGGTGTCTTTCCCAACCACGGAGAACCCCATTGCTGACACCTCTTTTTTTCTTCTTGCTGATGATAATAACAGTGACCTCTGCTGTCTAGAACTATTATTTACCTGAGTCACAGGCTGCTTTATTTTCTCCTGAGATAGGGCTCCCCAAATTAGATGGAAAGGTAGAACAAAGCACAGGTAGTATCCTATATTTCTTTACATGCATCATAGCCTCTAGCACTGTACCATAGGCAATATTTGTTAAATGAATAAAATTTTAACTTCACATAGCCTTCATTAAAGCTCAGTAGTATAAAAATATTAACAAATTCCATAAACAACAACATAATTAATTGGGTGCCTGCTCTGAGCCAGATGCTCATACCTGAATTCCATTGCCAGCTTTAATTCTAACTAGTTAGGCTTACTTGACAAGTGATACAGCTACTCAAAGTCCCAGCTGCATGGTCTGTGAAATAAAAATATTAGTTCTTATGGATACGAGGTTTATTTAAGGCACAGTGCTTTGCCAGGAACCCCAAAAATGCTTAATAAATGTTGGTCATTATTATCTCATTTAATCATCATTAATATCATTAAATTTCACTTAATTCCATAGGTTTGGCAGTATTTCAACCACCATTCTCTATCCCTTATTACCAGCATTAGCACAAGACAGCCAAGTATTCATTTGCTTGCCTTCTGCCTTTCCTCATTAACATGCAAGCTCCCTGAAGGCAAGGACTTTGCCTCCTTTGTTAATCATTCTATTCCCATTCCTGGAAGAATGCCTGGCATACAGTGGATTCTCAATAAGTATTTACTGAATATGTGAATGAATGAATATAACATCTGCCATTTTATGGGTGAGAGGACTGAGGCTGAAAGCTTTAAGTTAACTTAGCAAGTCTTCTGGCTCTGAGGCGGACTCTTCTTTCATTTCCCCAGCTAGCCACCTCTCTGCCTGACTTTGGTCAGCAGTGGGGATGCCAGTACTCAACTAAAGAGTCTACCTAGTGATTGATAGCTCTGATTTTTCAGGAAGTTCTTCCTTATCCTGAGCTGACAACTCTCTCCCTGTGCAAAATTACAGTGTCTTTCTGAGTTGAAAGAGACCTCCGGTAAAGATCCCAGTGCCTGGGCACCCAGCAGTTCCTGTTTGCCCCTGATATGTCATGCTGGAGGCAGCATTTAATTCAAATGAGAAGTGACACCCACGTCCTGATGCCTCAGCTGCCAGCAAAGGGCCAGTGACAACTTCCATTATACAGAAGGGTGAGCCAGGTGTCCTAGAAAATCTTCAGCTTCTCCACTCCCATCTACCTAATTAGATTCTCTCCGCAGAGTTAGCTGGATCCCTTCTCTTGTGTCAAGTCCTAAGTTCTGCTTTAAAACTTGTGCTGCTTCAGTGCTGTGGTCCTGTAAAGAAAGAGATGCAGCTGCTGATCAGAGAAGCAGCAGGAGCTGAGCTGCGCTGTAGGAAGGATGAAAGCAAGGAGATCTGGGAGAGGGAAAAATGAACATTGAAACGTACCCACTTCCATATTTTGCAGAAGATATTTGGTGTTAAGACGTTGATTTGTGGGGGCGCCTGGGTGGCTCAGTGGGTTAAGCCGCTGCCTTCGGCTCAGGTCATGATCCCAGGTCCTGGGTTCAAGCCCCACATCGGGCTTTCCGCTCAGCGGGGAGCCTGCTTCGTCCTCTCTCTCTGCTTGCCTCTCTGCCTACTTGTGATTTCTCTCTGTCAAATAAATAAATAAAATCTTTAAAAAAAAAAAAAGACGTTGATTTGTGGAAAGAATTCAATCTCATTAAGTTCATAGTTTTGGGACTTGGGGAAAAATACTTCCAACCATCCTATCTTGGATGCCATCCATCCTATCTTGGGTTCTGTGGGACGCTCAGATGTTTGACTCAGAGAACCCTGACATGAAACTGTTATCATTAACTCCATTACCATGGACTTCCTTCGCTTTCTGGTTCTGAGAGCTGTATGCCAGGGGTTACAAAACTCTGTACTCCGTTACTGGAGGCATGCATTAGCCAAAGAACTGCAGAGCTGCTGATGAGATGTGCTGGTGGCGGAGGAGCTCTGAGATGGTCCGGGGAAGGGTTGCACTGATTTCAGTCTGTTTCACTGATGATACAACACGGACATCAACTTGTGTTTTTATGTGCTTACATGCATATGAATTGGAAATAGCTACAAATCAAGCACAATTTAGGAAAAAATAAATAAAATTTTGCTATGAGTTCAGAGTAGAAAGGATACTCATGTTGAACAGTATATTTCACATACAGAGAAATGTAATACACTATTGTCACTACATTTTTAATATAGAATTCAAGACATGTGAAAATAAGACATAATTTTTGAAATACAGAATAATCTCAGAAAATCTGGGTCTTACACGAATGCCTTCTGTTTGCAGAAGTCCATGATATGGCCATCAGTAAACACAAAGAACTCCTATAGTTCCTATTGGTCCCTCCCATAGAAGAAATGTTTTCTTCAGCCACGCGCAAGGCCCTGAGGAGGGAAAGCTGCAGACATAAATCAAATAGAACTTGTACTATGTCGAAGGAGGAATGATGTTTATGCAGTTGCCAGGGACATGGTCTATAGTGATAAATACACAGTGAACCACCATAGGAAAAGTGGACTGAAGCACCCCAAGGGGAGAGATTGTATGTTACCATTACAGCTGATGACTCATGATATAAATCTATAGAATTAATTTAACATAATTAATTAAAGACAAAAAGGGGGGTTTCCTAAGGCATGTGAGGCATGTGTGAGTAACCAGAGTGAACAGTGCATTTCTATGCACTTAGGTGTTGGGGGTTTGGTGTGATGCTTGAGGGCAACAATAGGGATAGGATATCATGGGAGCAGGGCACTGAAGGATAGCGGAAGCCAACTGAGGAGGACCTTATGTTAGGTGGAGGAGTCAAGCCTAGATACAGAAAGTGATATAGGAAGCCCTGGGGGCTTCTGAGGAAGAAGGAACAGGAAAAGCCTTCTGTTAACCAAAATGGCTTTTACAGACCTGTTCCTCGTTCCTCTTTCTCCTCCCACCAGGTGAGGCAGGGCCTCCTGGAAAAGGTGACATGGGGGGGGTGACACTCTAGTAATGAGAAGAGAAGATGCACATGATACTGAGGGGAACAGAGTCAAGTAGGGCAAAGAAGATCCAACCTTTGTCCTGTTCCACAGTCTTTCTGTCAAGCCCCGTTCCTCCAGCTTCCATACTGGGGCCATAAGAAGACTAAAACAGAAACAACCACTCCTTAGGCAAAAACAGTCAAATCAAATGCCTTTGCTCCAGTTCCAAGCTCCAGTCCCCTCACCCTCCTCCCCTTCCTCAAGTTTTTTGATGGGGGATGGAAGAAGGCTTTATTTTTTTTTAATTTTTTTTTAATTTTTTAAAAAGATTTTATTTATCTATTTGACAAACAGAGATCACAAGTAGGCAGAGAGGCAGGCAGAGAGAGAGGAGGAAGTAGGCTCCTTGCTGAGCAGAGAGCCCAATGCAGGGCTTGATCCCAGGACCCTGAGACCATGACCTGAGCCAAAGGCAGGGGCTTTAACCCACTGAGCCACCCAGGCACCCCTGGAAGAAGGCTTTAAATACAAAAACCTTACTGCAGAAATCTGATGTAGGGTCAAATTAAAGCATCTCATTAATGCCACATACAGGAGTTGCTAACCACAATGATCCTCAGCCACTGCTCCTTTCAAAGACTCAGGTTGTGGGAGTGGAGGAGATTGAGGGGAAAGGGGGCACATGGCATGAGAAATGAAGAGGTCAGGAAGGGTCATTGGAGAGGGAAGAGAAAAAGTAGAATATAAAAGCAGGGGTCTGTTGACTTCTCCATTCTGGCTAGGATCTATCCTACATTCCCATTTTTGGAAAATAAAGCACTTGACACATTCAGGAAGCTATAATAGTCCACAATACAATGTCTTCTTGTTAGAGTTGTATCAGTATCATATGTCAAGTTCATCTTTTGGCACTTATGCATAGCAAGTCATTAACGAGATATCACACACCTACACATGCTATAATAATGGATTATCATTTTTGTATTGAGACAGTGTCATCTTGGCATATTATCTTCCATTTTTGTTCAGGTAAAAAAATTAAACATTCACCCATACTTAGAACTAGAATACCTTTTAATATTAGAAATGTATTGTTTATTTTTTTTAATTTTTTTTAAAGATTTTTATTTATTTGACAGACAGATCACAAGTAGGCAGAGAGGCAGGCAGAGAGAGAGAGTAGGAGGAGGCAGGCTCCCTGCCAAGCAGAGAGCCCAATGTGAGGCTCGATCCCAGGACCCTGGGATCATGACCTGAGCCAAAGGCAGAGGCTTTTAACCACTGAGCCACCCAGGTGCCCCAGAAATGTATTGTTTAAAAGAAATTAATTTTTTTATGGTTAATAGGAAGCAAAAGATATGTGGAAGGAGCACAGCTTGAGTGTGTGTGTTGAAATTCTTTATCTCCTACCTTGTGTGTGACATGAGCATAGTGCTGTGGACATTTCTGAGTCTCAAAAGCTTCACACATAGAGTGGTACATAAGTCTTACAGGATTCATATCATGGTAGCATAAATTAAAGAGAGAATTCATGAAAAACTCTTTCATGGTCATCTACTAAATTTGCAAGAAAAGTAAAATACTCCTCACAATAACTAGGTTCTTTAAACTATTAATAAAATTAAGAAGAAGGCAAAATGACCATAATCTCACATTCTTAAATAATCCATGTGGGTTAATTTTATCATGAAAACATGTCAGGGTCAAGTTTGGAAAATACAAATAATATAGAAAAATAAAAGCCATAAGAGAAACTGTCCTTCCCCATATTTCAAGTGCAATGGTCCAAAGTCACCAAGAAAACAGGCTCAAGTAATTCCTTCAAGACTAATTTTTTATGCATTTGTCACTATATACTTGTTTATAAATATAAAGATAATCATTCATATTTACACAATGGATAATAGTGTACATGTCAAATGATGTTTATTTATTGTGCTTAGTAATATATGTTAGAGATGTTTCCATAATAATATATATATATCCTCTTCATATATTTTAATAGTTATAAAATAGGATATTATAATATTTATTTAGCTTTTAAAATACATTTTATCGGGCGCCTGGGTGGCTCAGTGGGTTAAGTCTCTGCTCTCTGAAGCAATCTGAGCCTTCGGTGATTTCAATAGACAAAAATTTATATCATTCTTCTATCGAACTAACAGATTCAGTCTCCCTAGCATCTTCTTATGTAATTTTCTTCTTTTTAGTCTTTTCTGTCTTTTTGCAGCATGGCTCCATAGTTTATAGAATAGGTGGTGTGTGTGTGTGTGTGTGTGTGTGTGTGTGTGTGTGTGTGTGATTTCCTTCTTATATTTTAAAAGATTCAGAGTCTCCTTATGGTTTTTCAAGTGATTATGTTTACTTTTTTATAGTACACTTACCTCTCTGAGTCATTTTTGTACAACCTATATAGGCTGTCTTTTACTGCAGGTGAAGAAATGAGAACCTTACATGTCCTGTCACCTCTGTTCCTTCCAGCTTTTCATATTTACTTTTGTTGTTGTTATTAGCATATTCTTATTATCCTCTCTTCTACTGATGTACTCTACAACTTCCTCTGTCCCTTTCTAAGGTGCATCGCAATTAAGCAAAAGCTATTAATAGAGTATTTAAAAAATATGTAAGGACATTTGCACAGTCTTTCTCACAACTTCCTTTATCATCCTCCTCCAGGTTTTGTTTTTCATCATATTTACTTTTATGTTGTCAGAGTTCCTAGTATTTACTTTCTGTGACCACGTTCCCAAAAGACACTTGGTCTTCATTTTATATTTAAATGAATCCAATGTTCAATGTTAGTCCTGTTTCTGTGCTTTCCTTCTTCATAACTAGTCATATTTATGCCATTTTGTTGTCAAGTTCTTTTCAGAAGAATATTCCATGTTCCTTTCCAGTTAAAAAAAAGGCTAAAAGACAAGCCTGAGCAATACAAAAAAGAACTTGAGTTATCCCCCAAACATGAAAAGAAGCTTTCATATTACTAATGATCAAAGAACTATCAAATAACATATTATAATAACATTATTATTATTAATAGTAGTACTAATAGTATTTGCAATTGTAACAGAGTCTACTAGTTGCCTACCCTAATATCTATTTTCCTCTTCCTCTCTACCAATACTTGCTTTTTACTTGAGATTTTCAGATAGCATAATGCCATTGCAAAAAAAAATCTGCAATTCACAATCTAACTTGTAACTAAGTATATTCACAGGGTGTTCTGGAGAATGAGATGTGATTGGAAGTTTAATACTGAATTTCTGGAAGTGCTTCTGAAAGAAAGTGTTTTTTCCTACTTCTCTGTTTTCTCTCTTTCCAACTTGGAATGTAGAGGTCATGGCTAGAACTCTCAAGGAGATTTTTTTTTTTTTTTTTTAGTAACATATTTTATCCTGAAGTAGAAACCATGTGCTAGGATTGTGGAGATGAACATTTGGAGCTGAGGTTCCTTAACACATAGTGGACTATTTGTAATTTTCTTATACTTGAGAGAGAAATAAAATTTTATATTGTTTTAACCAATATTATTTGGGTATTTCTGTTCTATGCAATGGAATCTATTTTAACTGATAAGTCTACTACATTGAAAAAGATTTTTTAAATGTGTTGGCAGGAGTGTAAGGAAATAAGCAAACTCCTACATGGTTAGTGAGAGTAAAAGTCAGTGAGAAATTTTGTACTATATATGCAAAACTCACAGATGCAATGATTTCACTCTCAAGAAAATGGTGTGATGAGTTATGGTATTTCCATACAATTAAATATTCTGAGGATGAGTTCAGTGTATACAAATTTTTTAAATGCCCTAAAATGAGACTTCTAAACAGTATTTTATATATTATAGGACATCCCTGTTTAGAAACAAACAAATAAGAATGTGAGCAAAAGAAAGCAAGAGGGGAGGGAGAGATGCCATGGGGGAAAATACAAGAAAAGAATAAAAGTAAGTCTAAGGGGGAAATTACAAAAGCTGTAATTGACAAAATACATGAAATAATGTATTACGTCTGGAGACCAATAAATACATTTAAAGCCTTTTGGAACGTGACCCTAATTATCTGGCTTTAGGTGTAAAGTTATTTTGTTTTTTAAAAGATTTTATTTATTTATTTGAGAGCCAGAGCCAGAGCCATACCAGCAGAGGGGAAGGGCAGAGGAAGAGGGAGAAGCAGACACCCCGCTGATGAAGGAGTCTCACCGAGCCTGGGATCATGACCTGAGCTGAAGGCAGATGTTTAAAGGACTCAGCCACCCTAACTCCCATAGATGTAAAGTTTTCTTAACAGGATTAGAATGACAGAGTCAAAAAGAGATAGAAGTGGTCTACAGCCTCGCTCCTCCCTTTTTTCCCCTACTCTAAATACTCAGACCCTGAGTACTAAAATGGATGCTGGCTGAACATGGACTAGTCATCAGTGTTGTGAAAATGTGTGAAGATTTTCATTTGGCTTTTCATGCTGTTCTGAAACACTGAAATAATGCAAGGGTAGAGAAGTAGGTTGGGAGGAAATTCAATCTGAGTTCAGCTCCAGAACAGCACTATACAAGTGAGGAGTGGTTCCTGGCGGGAGGCTCAGAAGCTGTGTTCTTTGTCCATTCTCGTTGTCTGTATAACAGTTGTTTGAGGAGAAAGAACTCCTGTCATGGAGCTCAAGACCCAGGATCTGGGCCCTCGAAGAGTCTTTGAATTTTGAAGAATTGAGCACTAAAAGAATGGCCATATGAAATTATAGAAGAGAGGGAATCCAATTCTGTGACTGAGTATCTCCATGAGAGAAGAGAATTATTTGTAATCAAGGGTTAAATTCCAAACACAGGGTAGGTGTCCACACAGAAAGTCAAGAGGGAATCCTCATGTTGGACTCTCTGGCAGACACCCAGGAATCACAGGTGCTGGTGAGGATGTGGAGGAAGAGAGGACCCTCATACACTGTTGGTGTAAATGTAAATTGGTGCAGCCTCTGTGGAAAACAGCATGGAGGTTCCCCGCTAAAGTTAAAAAAATAAAACTGCCATATGATCCAGTAATTACACTGCTGGATATTCACCGAAAGAAAATGAAAACACTAATGTAAAAAGATATATACACCACTATGTTTATTTGTTTATTGCAGTATTCTTTACAATAGCCAAGACAGAGAAGCAGCTCAAGCATCCACCTATACATGAATGAATAAAGATGTTACACACACACACACACACACACACACACACACACACATACACACGATAGAATATTACTCAACCTTAAAAAAAGATGACATCTTGACGTTTGTAGCCACATGGATGGGTAATGCTAAGGGAAATAAATCAGAGAAATACCATATGATGACACTCATATGTAGAATTTAAGAAAAGGGAAGGAAGGTAGGAAGGAAGGAAAGAAGGAAGGCACTCTTTAAACTCTTAAATACAGAGAACAGCCTGGTAGTCACCAGAGGGAGGTGGGTAGGGGAATGGTTGAAACAGGTGATAGGGATTAAGAGTACACTTATCTTGATGAGCACTGAGATATGTATAGAATTGTTGAATAATTATATTGTACACCTGAAACTAATATAATGCTGTATAATAATTATAGTTCAGTTAAAAAGAAGAGTAACACTCCTCTTTCTGCCACTGCTTCTTAGCTTTACTAGTCTCTTCTGTAAGTGTGTGAATTTAACTTGCTTGATTCCTTTTTTGACTGGCATTTATCCATTCAAGGCCATTTCCCACCAACTTCATGGGAACAAAACCAAGATAAATATCATCTTCCTCACATTAAGCAGAAACTACAAAGATATACTTTTAATATCTTCCTAGGAGTATAAAAAATAGAAAAAATAACACCTGATATATATTCCTAAATTGTTACCTAGGAACACTGTATAGATTTAAATTCAGACTGGGTCTACATAATAGTGTAATTTTTTTTTTTTTTTGCTTTCATCAACAGAGGTTATGATTTTTTTTTTAATTTTACCAATTTGACAGGAGAGGGAAATATGATATACATTTGTTTGATTAAAAGTGAAGCTTAAAGTTTTTTGTTTTTTTTTTTTAATTTATTTATTTGACAGAGATCACAAGTAAGCAGAGAGGCAGGCAAAGAGAGAGGAGGAAGCAAGCTCCACGCTAAGCAGAGAGCCTGATTCGGGGGGCTCGATCCCAGGACGCTGGGATCATGACCTGAGCCGAAGGCAGAGGCTTTAACCCACTGAGCCACCCAGGTGCCCCAAGCTTTAAGTTTTGTTATTGATCATTTATAGTGTGTCCTTGTGATATGTCTCTTCATGTTTTTAAACCAATTTTTCATCTTCATATTCATTTCTCTCCTTAAGTTATTTGTAATTGCACTTTATGTATGAAGGATATTGACCCTGGGCCATAGTTTTTAATGGAAAATAATTTTTCATGCTTTCTTAAAGTTTAAGTTATTTATAATAACATTTCAGGGTTTCCCCAATATTATCCAATTCAGTCAATCGCTGATTAAATACTGGAATGTTGTCTCTTGGGAAGGATTCTCTATTCTATGCTAAGCATTTGGACCAATACCATAGGTTTGAAGGAGACAGTAGACAATTTCGGGAGCTAAAGTCAATGATTCTAACTCTTTAACAAATGAGAATTTGAGATAAAGTTATGTGAATATTTGTGTATATTTGTGCATGTGTGTGAACATATATTATATAAGGTAATAATCAAATCCTTGTTTTTCCTTATATTCAGTCCTTCTCATTTCTTGACTTTCATTTAGGATAAAAGTTGATACATGTTTAAGTAATATTTAAACGAATGAAAAAGTAAAGTAAGTCAAGAAGTAGGTAATAGAATTTTCCTTACCAATAACTTTTTATTTTATTTTATTTTTTATAAACATATATTTTTATCCCCAGGGGTACAGGTCTGTGAATCGCCAAGTTTACACACTTCACAGCACTCACCATAGCACATACCTTCCACAATGTCCATAACCCCACCCCCCCTCTCACAACCCCCCTCCCCCCATCAACCCTGTTTGTTTTGTGAGATTAAGAGACACTTATGGTTTGTCTCCCTCCCAATCCCATCTTGTTTCATTTACTCCTCTCCCACCCCCTCAAACCCCCATGTTGCATCTCCTCTCCCTCATATCAGGGAGATCATATGATAGTTGTCTTTCTCCGATTGACTTATTTCGCTAAGCATGATACCCTCTAGTTCCATCCACGTCATCGCAAATGGCAAGATTTCATTTCTTTTGATGGCTGCATAGTATTCCATTGTGTATATATACCACATCTTCTTTATCCATTCATCCGTTGATGGATATCTACGTTCTTTCCATAGTTTGGCTATTGTAGACATTGCTGCTATAAACATTCAGGTACACGAGCCCCTTCGGATCACTACGTTTGTATCTGTAGGGTAAATACCAGCAGTGCAATGGCTGGGTCATAGGGTAGTTCTATTTTCAACATTTTGAAGAACCTCCATGCTGTTTTCCAGAGTGGTTGCACCAGCTTGCATTCCCACCAACAGTGTAGGAGGGTTCCCCTTTCTCCGCATCCTTGCCAGCATCTGTCATTTCCTGACTTGTTAATTTTAGCCATTCTGACTTGTGTGAGGTGATATCTCATGGTGGTTTTGATTTGTATTTCCCTGATGCCGAGTGATGTGGAGCACTTTTTCATGTGTCTGCTGGCCATCTGGATGTCTTCTTTGCAGAAATGTCTGTTCATGTCCTCTGCCCATTTCTTGATTGGATTCTTTGTTCTTTGGGTGTTGAGTTTGCTAAGTTCTTTATAGATTTTGGACACTAGCCCTTTATCAGATATGTAATTTGCAAATATCTTCTCCCATTCTGTCAGTTGTCTTTTGGTTTTGTTAACTGTTTCCTTTGCTGTGCAAAAGCTTTTGATCTTGATCAAATCCCAATAGTTCATTTTTGCCCTTGCTTCCCTTGCCTTTGGCGATGTTCCTAGGAAGATGTTGCTGCGGCTGAGGTCGAAGAGGTTGCTGCCTGTGTTCTCCTCAAGGATTTTGATGGATTCCTTTCTCACATTGAGGTCCTTCATCCATTTGGAGTCTATTTTCGTGTGTGGTGTAAGGAAATGATCCAATTTCATTTTTCTGCATGTGGCTGTCCAATTTTCACAACACCATTTATTGAAGAGGCTGTCTTTTTTCCATTGGACATTCTTTCCTGTTTTGTCGAAGATTAGTGGACCATAGAATTGAGGGTCTATTTCTGGGCTCTCTATTCTCTTCCATTGATCTGTGTGTCTGTTTTTGTGCCAGTACCATGCTGTCTTGATGATGACAGCTTTGTAATAGAGCTTGAAGTCCGGAATTGTGATGCCACCAACTTTGGCTTTCTTTTTCAATATTCCTTTGGCTATTCGAGGTCTTTTCTGGTTCCATATAAATTTTAGGATTATTTGTTCCATTTCTTTGAAGAAAATGGATGGTACTTTGATAGGAATTGCATTAAATATGTAGATTGCTTTAGGTAGCATAGACATTTTCACAATATTTATTCTTCGAATCCAGGAGCATGGAACATTTTTCCATTTCTGTGTGTCTTCCTCAATTTCTTTCATGAGTACTTTATAATTTTCTGAGTATAGATTCTTAGTCTCTTTGGTTAGGTTTATTCCTAGGTATCTTATAGTTTTGGGTGCAATTGTAAATGGGATTGACTCCTTAATTTCTCTTTGTAGAAAGAAATGTAGAGAAATGCAACTGATTTCTGTGCATTGATTTTATATCCTGACACTTTACTGAATTCCTGTACAAGTTCTAGCAGTTTTGGAGTGGAGTCTTTTGGGTTTTCCACATAGAGTATCATATCATCTGCGAAGAGTGATAGTTTGACTTCTTCTTTGCCGATTTGGATGCCTTTAATTTCCTTTTGTTGTCTGATTGCTGAGGCTAGGACTTCTAGTACTATGTTGAATAGCAGTGGTGATAACGGACATCCCTGCCGTGTTCCTGACCTTAGCGGAAAAGCTTTCAGTTTTTCTCCATTGAGAATGATATTTGCGGTGGGTTTTTCATAGATGGCTTTGAAAATATTGAGGTATGTGCCGTCTATCCCTACACTTTGAAGAGTTTTGAGCAGGAAGGGATGTTGTACTTTGTCAAATGCTTTTTCAGCATCTATGGAGAGTATCATATGGTTCTTGTTCTTTCTTTTATTAATGTGTTATATCACATTGATTGATTTGCGGATGTTGAACCAGCCTTGCAGCCCTGGAATAAATCCCACTTGGTCGTGGTGAATAATCCTTTTAATGTACTGTTGAATCCTATTGGCTAGTATTTTGGCGAGAATTTTTGCATCTGTGTTCATCAAGGATATCGGTCTGTAGTTCTCTTTTTTGTTGGGATCCTTGTCTGGTTTTGGGATCAAGGTGATGCTGGCCTCATAAAATGAGTTTGGAAGTTTTCCTTCCATTTCTATTTCTTGGAACAGTTTCAGGAGAATAGGAATTAGTTCTTCTTTAAATGTTTGGTAGAATTCCCCCGGGAAGCCATCTGACCCTGGGCTTTTGTTTGTTTGGAGATTTTTGATGACTGTTTCAATCTCCTTACTGGTTATGGGTCTGTTCAGGCTTTCTATTTCTTCCTGGTTCAGTTGTGGTAGTTTCTATGTCTCTAGGAATGCATCCATTTCTTCCAGATTGTCAAATTTGTTGGCATAGAGTTGCTCATAGTATGTTCTTATAATTGTCTGTATTTCTTTGGTGTTATTTGTGATTTCTCCTCTTTCATTCATGATTTTATTTATTTGGGTCTTTTCTCTTTTCTTTTTGATAAGTCTGGCCAGGGGTTTATCAATCTTATTAATTCTTTCAAAGAACCAGCTCCTAGTTTCGTTGATATGTTCTATTGTTTTTTTGGTTTCTATTTCATTGATTTCTGCTCTAATCTTTATGATTTCTCTTCTCCTGCTGGGTTTAGGGTTTCTTTCATATTCTTTCCCCAGCTCCTTTAGGTGTAGGTTAGATTGTGTACCTGAGACCTTTCTTGTTTCTTGAGAAAGGCTTGTACTGCTATATATTTTCCTCTTAGGACTGCCTTTGTTGTTGTTGTTTTGAACCGTTGTGTTTTCATTATTATTTGTTTCCGTGAATTTTTTTCAATTCTTCTTTACTTTCCTGGTTGACCCATTCATTCTTTAGAAGGATACTGTTTAGTCTCCATGTATTTGGGTTCTTTCCAAATTTCCTCTTGTGATTGAGTTCTAGCTTCAGAGCATTGTGGTCTGAAAATATGCAGGGAATGATCCCAATCTTTTGATACTGGTTGAGACCTAATTTAGGACCGAGGATGTGATCTATTCTGGAGAGTGTTCCATGTGCACTAGAGAAGAATGTGTATTCTGTTGCTTTGGGATGAAAAGTTCTGAATATATCTGTGATGTCCATCTGGTCCAGTGTGTCATTTAAGGCCTTGATTTCCTTGTTGATCTTTTGCTTGGATGATCTGTCCATTTCAGTGAGGGGAGTATTAAAGTCCCCTACTATTATTGTATGATTGTTGATGTGTTTCTTTGATTTTGTTATTAATTGGTTTATATAGTTGGCTGCTCCCACGTTAGGGGCATAGATATTTAAAATTGTTAGATCTTCTTGTTGGACAGATCCTTTGAGTATGATATAGTGTCCTTCCTCATCTCTTATTATATATAGTCTTTGGCTTAAAATCTAGTTGATCTGATATAAGGATTGCCACTCCTGCTTTCTTCTGATGTCCATTAGCATGGTAAATTGTTTTCCACCCTCTCAGTTTAAATTTGGAGGTGTCTTCAGGTTTAAAATGAGTTTCTTGTAGGCAACATATAGTTTTTTTTTTTTTTTTTTTTTTTTTTATCCATTCTGATACCCTGTGTCTTTTGATTGGGGCATTTAGCCCATTAACATTCAGGGTAACTATTGAGAGATATGAATTTAGTGCCATTGTATTGCCTGTAAGGTGACTGTTATCGTATATTGTTTCTGTTCCTTTCTGATCTACTACTTTTAGGGTCTCTCTTTGCTTAGAGGACCCCTTTCAATATTTCCTGTAGAGCTGGTTTGGTATTTGCAAATTCTTTCAGTTTTTGTTTGTCCTGGAAGCTTTTAATCTCTCCTTCTATTTTCAATGATAGCCTAGCTGGATATAGTATTCTTGGCTGCATGTTTTTCTCGTTTATTACTCTGAATATAGCATGCCAGCTCTTTCTGGCCTGCCAGGTCTCTGTGGATAAATCTGCTGCCAACCTAATATTTTTACCATTGTATGTTACAGACTTCTTTTTTCGGGCTGCTTTCAGGATTTTCTCTTTGTCACTAAGACTTGTAAATTTTACTATTAGGTGATGGGGTGTGGACCTATTCTTATTGATTTTGAGGGGGGTTCTCTGAACCTCCTGGATTTTGATGCTTGTTCCCTTTGCCATATTGGGGAAATTCTCTCCAATAATTCTCTCCAATATACCTTCTGCTCCCCTCTCTGTTTCCTCTTCTTCTGGAATCCCAATTATTCTAATGTTGTTTCGTCTTATGGTGTCACTTATCTCTCAAATTCTCCCCTCATGGTCCAGTAGCTGTTTGTCCCTCTTTTGCTCAGCTTCTTTATTCTCTGTCATTTGGTCTTCTATATTGCTAATTCTTTCTTCTGCCTCATTTATCCTAGCAGTGAGAGCCTCCATTTTTGATTGCACCTCATTAATAGCTTTTTTGTTTTCAACTTGGTTAGGTTTTAGTTCTTTTATTTCTCCAGAAAGAGCTTTTATATCTCCCAAGAGGGTTTCTCTAATATCTTCCATGCCTTTTTCGAGCCTGGCTAGAACCTTGAGAATCGTCATTCTGAACTCTAGATCTGACATATTACCAATGTCTGTATTGATTAGGTCCCTAGTCCTCGTTACTGCCTCTTGTTCTTTTTTTTGTGGTGAATTTTTCCGCCTTGTCATTTTATCCAGATAAGAGTATATGAAAGAGTAAGTAAAATACTAAAAGGGTGGCAAAGACCCCAGGAAAATATGCTTTAACCAAACCAGAAGAGATCCTAAATTGTCGGGGTGGGAGAAAGGGGATAAAAAGAGGTTCAGAAAAAAAAAAAAGAAGAAGCAATTAGAAAAAGAAAACGAATAAAGAAAAAATATAAAAAAGAAAAAATATATCTATATATATTAGATAAACTAGTTAAAAAACATTAAAAAAGAAAAGGGTAAAAGTTACAAAAAATTAGCAGAAGAAAAAAAAATTGAAAAAGAAAAAAAAAATTAAATTAACTGCAAGACTAAAGAATCATGGGGAGAAACCCGTGAGTTCCGTGCTTTGCTTTCTCCTCCTCTGGAATTCCGCAGCTCTCCTTGGTATTGAAACTGCACTCCTTGGTAAGTGAACTTGGTCCTGACTGGATTTCTTGTTGACCTTCTCGGGGAGGGGCCTGTTGTAGTGATTCTCAAGTGTCTTTGCCCCAGGCGGAGTTGCACCGCCCTTACCCGGAGCGGTCTGAGTAATCCGCTCGGGTTTGCTTTCGGGAGCTTTTGTTCCCTGAGCGCTTTCCATAGAGTTCCGGAGGACGGGAATGAAGATGGCGGCCTCCCAGTCTCCGGCCCAGAGGATCCGAGAGCCCGGGGCCCCACTCCTCAGTGCGCCCTCAGAGAACAGCGCCCAATTACTCCCGTCACCCTGGCCTCGGGCCGCGCTCTGAGCTGACTGAGCCTGCGACCGATTCAAGGTAACCCCAAGCTTAGAGCTTACTCCTCGGCTCTGTCCCTGTCTCTTCCCCGTTCTAATACCTGTAAGCTCTGCGACACTCAGACACCCCCGATCCTTCTGTGACCCTGCGGGACCTGAGGCCACGCTGACCCCACGTGGGCTTCACCCCGGTTAAGCCTCTGGAGCATGTCCCTCAGCGGAACAGACTTTTAAAAGTCCTGATTTTGTGCTCTGTTGCTCCGCCGCTTGCCGGGAGCCGGCCCCTCCCCCCCGCGGTCTATCTTCCCGTCGCTTTGGATTCACTTCTCCGCCAGTCCTACCTTTCAGAAAGTGGTTGATTTTCTGTTTCTAGAATTGCTGTTCTTCTTCTCTTCGATCTCCCATTGGATTTGTAGGTGTTTGCAATTTTTAGATAAGCTATCTAGCTGATCTCCTGCTACCTGAAGTAGTCTCAGCCTGCTACTTCTCCGCCATCTTGACTCCTCCCTTACTAATAACTTTTAAGGCAGTGTGTTCCCCTCCTAGCTGTTTTTGCCTTTTTTCCATGATAGACAAATTTAGTTCTGCACTTTTCTTTTTTTAGAAATCTGTGCCTAACAAGTTTTAATAAAATATTTTGGATCCTATAAATATTGAATCAAAGAACACACATTTTTGAGAAAGGTATTTGGATGATTGTAGGCATTCTATTGTTTTATTTATCACTTATCATAATTTTTCAGGACATAAATAAACAGTAGTCTGATTGTATTTCCTGGCTTTGAAATGCAAGCTCAAATAATAATTCTCTTATTAGACAAAAATAAAAGTATCTTAGTGAGTATCAACTTTACTACCAGGCAATTTTAAATGTCAAAGTCCATAAATCTATCATTTACTGTTTTAGGGTGGTGGGTACATTTTTAGGCCTGGGAGAACAGGACCTGGACAGATGCATAACACTGTGACAGACAGAGAATGGGTCACTCTGGGTGGGGATGACCTGGGGTTTACAATATAGGGACCCCCAAATACTCAGGAGTGCACATCAGGGGCCAAAGAGTCACAGATACAAATAAGGAGTTGATGGTAAGAAGAGGCAGCAAGATACAGCAGATCACTGCTTGAGAGTTAAAGATTATTGAGTTAAGGAAGAAGGTATGTGATGTCACTGGAAAAAACATATAAGTCAGGCATACACAAACTACAGTCTTGACTATGATCAACTGAATGATATTAAGTGGGTTATTTATTCTCTAGGATCTTCAATTTTCTTATTTGTGAAATTATAATAATGAAGCCAATCTCATAGGGTTGTTTAAAAGCCCTATGTGAAATACTGTATGGGATATCTCTTTCCCTGCCTTGCATCCTGTGTTTTTTTGTTTTTGTTTTTGTTTTACATTCACTCTGGCTGTGCTGTAATTACCCACATTACTTAGTTGTAAACTGGTAGCACCTTGCCTCAGCTCTGCTCAACACAATCTTTATCTTTCCTTCTCAGCATTCTCTGTCAAAGAGTCACAGGGACCTTCCAGACTTTCCCATATGCATAGCCAACAAGTCCTATTTGAACTCTTAATCAATGGAGCGGGAGTTAGTGGATAAATGCTCTCTTCTTATGGCATTCAAGTTAGAAAATTTGGA
Source organism: Lutra lutra (assembly GCF_902655055.1). Taxonomy (NCBI): domain Eukaryota; kingdom Metazoa; phylum Chordata; class Mammalia; order Carnivora; family Mustelidae; genus Lutra; species Lutra lutra. Next base: position 158,540,665 of record NC_062278.1, read on the forward strand.
GGTCTATTCTTTATGGCTCCTCAGAAGACCTAGGAGGTTCTGATCTAAGAACTTACTTCTCACCTGCCTTTCCTTCCCTGTTTCACATTCCCAGTCCCTCACCCCAGTTCCTCCTGATGACTTGCCAGACTGTACCATCTGCCCAAGAGCCCCTATCTCAAGCTCTGTGCCTAGGAGGAACTTAGGTTAAGAAAAGTCTCAGTCAAGAATATACTAAGTGGGGCACCTGGGTGGCTTAGTGGGTTAATAAGCCTTTGTCTTCAGCTTAGGTCATGATCTCTGGGTTCTGGGATAGACCCCCACATTGGGCTCTCTGCTCAGCGGGGAGCCTGCTTCCCCGTCTCTCACTCTGCCGACCTCTCTGCATACTTGTGATCTCTCTCCCTCTGTTAAATAAATAAATAAATAAATAAGATCTTAAAAAAAAAATAAAAAGAATATACAAAGTGACTTTGAACATTAATATCCCTATTTTGTATCCCTACATTATTTTGTTTTTATTGTTGTTGTTGTTTCATTCTTGTTTTTGTTTTACCCCCCTGCATTCTTTAAAATAGAACCTCATATCCCAGGTAGGCTGACATCTTCTGCTTTAGAGTTGTAGTCCATTAAATACTGGGTGGGAACCACTAACTATGCTCTCCAGTTTTAATCCCTTTTGGACTAGGTCACCCATCAAATGCCATTTTTCTCTGTATTTATCAAAAGCCAGCATCAATCATTTGGAAGTCAGAAGGTAAGTTTATCATCTATGTATTGATTCATTCACATTCAGCAAGTCATTTAATTCCTGCTGAATATCCGGTAATCTGGAGGAATGTAAGGACACACAAATGCAATGTCTATTCTAACCTAAACCCTTCTTAGGACAGGAGAGACATAAAAAATTTTTAAGACTATTAATGTAACTCAGAAAACCAGAAAAGTTACAAAAATTAGCTTCCCTTGTAAGGTGCGGCCAGTCTCCCTCAGGGCAGATTCTGTGCCCATTACATCCTTCCTGGTTCGCTCAAAACAACTTTCCTTGTGCGTGAGAAAGACAGGCCTACATGGCTGATTCTCCAAGTAGACTCTGAGCAATTGAAGGGCAAGTATCATGATTTATTAATCTCTACAGCCCAACATTCAGAAATTGGTAGCAATCAAAATATCATGTTGACTTGTCGTCACTTAATTCATAGGAGTTCTTGGAAGGATATTCCACTTAAGTATACATTCCTCTATTCCCCTTTTCAGTGGTCATATAACATTTAAGGTGTCCTTTCTAAAATGTGTATTTACCTATGGTTATTTTCCTCCTTAAAGCTCTTCAATGGGTTCCCATAATTTTTAAGATAAAATTTAAGCCCTCTCACATGGTTTATGAGGTTCTTTGTGAAATGGTTTCATGGCTTCATCACTTGCCATTTTTTTTTTCAAACTCTCTTTCTGCACCAAACACAGAACTGTCTCATGAAAGTACTGACTATAAGAGTAACTACCATTATCTTACCTGAAGCAAGACTGTATGTGGACATTCATATGGGATGACAATAGAACAGAATGAAGGAAGGCCAGAGTATACTGGGCAAGCCCTTCAACAGAGACTCTGCTAATATGACTTAAGCCAATAAACAGAGCAAGTCACCATAGGACTTAAAAAAAGTGAACAAGACGTGAAGCAGTGGCTTTCAAGTGTTACCATGGACCAGAATCACCAGGAGGGTCTGACCCCCCCCCCCCATTCCCCCAGGTTTCTGACTCAGCAATAACATGAACAAGTTTCCAGGTAATGGTGATGCTCTACACTTTGAGGACCATTCACTTAGAACAATATGGAGAGAAATATCTAAGGAGGATTTACCCTGCAGATAGGCAGGATCTAGAGAGGGAAAAGACAGGAAGGGAGAGGGTGGGGCTTGGGAATTTACAGCGGGGCTGAGGGCAACCATTGTTGTATAAAGCAACTATGGTTCACAGTAGGGTGGTGGCAGGGAAGGGAAGAAAATTTTGATCCAATGGGCACTGTAAAACGATTGGAAGAATATGGAGATACTTCGAGTTGGGAATGGTTGTTTAAGAGAAAACAGATGTCAAATTGGCCCAAGGTAATTCCAAAGATATGAGTAATAGTACTTCACACATTCAGCAAATATTAGTGAGTGCTTTACTCTGTGTCATGGCAGCTCTAAAAGCCTGGGAAATAAAAATGATGGGATATAGGCCGTGTTATAGAGAAGACAAGAACCTTTGGCTTTTTCTGAGCCACACTCATCTATGTGCTAGATGTTTCTTATGCACCGATTCATTTCAATTTAACAGCCATGCTGTGAGTTGGGTAGTATTAGTTTCATCTTAATTTGTGAGCTTTCTTTCATGGAGTTCAGTTTTAAATGTCAGAGCGATTCCCTGCAAGCAGTCAAGATGAGTGATGTAATCAAAGCAGCAGATGCCTGGAAATGATTCCAAAGTGGTGGTTTTGTGCCCCTCCCATCCCTGTCACCTCAAATGTCCTACACCTAGCCTCTCTGCCTGTCAGGTTTTATTGCAGTGCTGCTCTCCTGGCATCAAAGGAACACAGTCTTTCTGAAGCCCCACGGTGTCCAGTTTGTGTGTTTTATATGCCCCATAGCTTCCTCAACCATGGCTGCTTATAAGCCTCCATATCTCTGCGAAAGTTAGTAAGTCCTCCCTCAGAACCTGACCTCGCATCTTGCTTAAAGAAAAGTGTGCAGACAGCACGTAATGAAATGAATGAACTTTTCCCACAAGAGATGGATTGAGGGGGTGGCAACATTTATTCACCAATTTTATTTATTTTGCTAAACTTTAATAATAAAAGTAATATCCTCTTCCCAAGAAGTATATTCTTCAGTGAGAGAATATTATGCTTCTGAATTTCATTTTTCCATTTACAATGCTTAATTAGATTAATGATGGTAATAGTCACTGTAGCAACATCAAATCCTGTATGTTTACTGATATCACACTTGTTATATCCAGTGTGAATGCAAAACTAAGTATCAGAAACACATTTTTTAGTAGGTGCTATTATTTTTCCAGCCAGTAGCATATCACATTTCACAGGTTTAGAAATCTGGTCGGTATTATATTCCTCTTTCTCAGAAGTGTGTTTTGAACATGTTTCATAGAATCTGATAGACTGTCAAACTGTTCAAGGGATTAACACATGTTTAGAAGTTGTAACCCAATCTATTTCACTGTTTTCACTCTTTTTTTTTAGGGGACCAAAAGATTTTTGAGATGGGAAGAAAAAATATTGCTCTGTTCAAAGCCTACCATTGACCTACAGTGCGATATTTTGTTTGAACCATTTTGAAGCTATTTTTGCAAGCCAGCCACTAAGCAGAACATACTCTCTGGTTGGATTTCAGAGTGCAGTATAAAACACCTAACTTCTTTTTAATTTTTCAGTGTAAATTACTACAAGGAATCTCCATAACAAGTAGTACCAGTGCTGAGGAAGATTAATCCCTGTGTATTAAAAAGTGTGGCTGTCATGAAATCCTGCCCCAGGTCCTGTGGCAGACACAGCAGTTGGTACTGATGCCTGCCTGCTTCCAAGACTTCTACATAATGCGGGAGATCACAGCAAATACCCATCTGTCACAATAGGGTGGTCACAGTCAAAACCCCCACATGCCTGGGAAAAAAATACAGGTATTATTTTCTTATTCATTTGTACCATTTTATCATTCTTCCTCTCTCAATCATTCTTCCTCTCTTATCTTCTTCTCTCTCTCCTATTTTTCTTTTTTCCCCCCTTCTTTGTCTTCTAATTCTCAACCTTCCCATTTTCTTCCTACCTCCTACTCTTAAGTCTCTCCCCAAATATAAATTCCATTATTAATCTTTTCATCTATCTACCTTTTCATCCAAGTTATTTTCAACCAATGAGAACTTCCCTCCCTAAATGATATGCCTAGAACAATCACACACGGGTACAGAAGCCATCGCTAGTAGCTGCCCAAGGGTATGTGTTTAGGTAGTAATATCTCACTGTATTTGTCATTTCCAAAGCACACTGACAAGGACCATACAGTAAGGTATGGTCAATCCAGAAAGACAATCCAGAAATGACTGGTTTTAAATAATGGAAAGGCCAGTGAATATTGTTAAATAAGCTAGTTACATGATTAGATTTGTATTTACAAATTTCATTACGTTAGCAAAGTTCAAACAAATTAGGGGTATGGTAGTGACAGTGAGGAAGATATTGGGACAGTACTTAAAATATCTTCACACAAGAGAGGAAGGAAGTGTCAAGTTTCTAAACCGAGACAATAGTGGTCTGGATGAGGGGATAGGAGACATACCTTGCTGTTGGTTAGTATGGGTGGGTGCACGTTAAACTCGTACTGGAGGTTTACTAAGGCAACGGTGTGATTGAAATCAGTGGAGAAGTAGGGAGAAGGGATTTTTAGATTTCCATTGACTCATCTGGTGATAAATGACCCTAAGCCATAGTTCCCCCAACCAACCATGGACTATATTTATGCCATATGAACAAAGCCACTCTAGGACTATAACTAAAGAAAGGCAGAGTCAAGGTTATTCTACAACCACAAAAATAGTGAGGCATTCCTCTGGTCCAACTAACAGGAGCGGCTACTGTCTTTATTCATCCTGCTTCCAGGTAAAACTCACCAGGATACCCAATCACTTACTTGTCTTCTGACAGACACAGTTCGGAACTATTTCCCACAGTGCCCCTAGTGTGAATTCTCCTGAGCCACAGTAAACTAAACAAATCTAATTTTGCTTGGCTGCATGTGTATTCCTTGTGGCCTGGTCTTTGTCTGATAAGCATTGATTTGGAGATCCTTGATACTTTTTAGGATATATAGACAAGAAGCTCATCTGAGATGGCTCAAGGGAAGATACAGATTTTGAAGTTATCAACATACAAGTGATCTTTGACACTAAGGAATCTAATGAGATTTCTCATAGAAAGAGTCTGGAGAGAAGGGATCTGACAGGATCCTATGAGTCCCACATATTTGAGGAATTGGTAAGATGCAGAGGTGATCAAAAAGAATTCTAAAGAATGCTCAGTGTCAGATATCTAAGAAAAGAGAATATTTTAGAAAGAGGGAGTCCTTTGTGAAGTGTCAAATAATACCGAAATAGTTGAGGAAAATAGGAACTCTCTGTCCTTTTTCCTTTGTGCCTTGCTGGAAGGGGAAGGTATGGATGGATCCTGCATGCAGATACTAGGCTACCAATGTGAGGCCCCTAACTGATATGGAGAATATCATTTTTTAAGGAATGAGAGCAGATGGCACAGATGTCAACAGAATAAGATACACTATGTGACATCAGTGCAACTGTCCTGAATGCATGACCCATGTCTTAGTCATTCTTATTTCATCAACCTGTGCCTGACACAGAATAGATACTTAGTTTATAAATTAATATAATTTAACTGAGGTTCCCAACCTGGTTGCAGCACAAGGAAATGAGCTCTCATTCTCAATCCAATTTTTGCTAAAGTTGGCCCAATGAAAAAATTAAGATAATTTTTTCCTGCCTCTGGAGTTAACTAATGCCAAAGTGCAATTCAATCCAAAACAGGGATTCTAGTTAAATGTCAACAGTCTTGGAAGGATTGATTGTAGAGCTTTGCTGAACCCTCTGAGAATATTGATTATTAAATCCAGTCTCTCACCTGGAAAAGTAGGCAACTAGATGCCCCAGGCCACAGCTAGAGAGATGCATCAGTGTCAGAACCGGGTCTGCCTTTTCCTCCTCTCTGTACTGCCTCTGGGGTGGGCTACCTGTGAGGTAGAGATGAGTTATATCCTATTTCAGCAACTCTTTCCACAAGAGTATGTGTGGCACATTTTTTTCCCATAAATTTTCACCTGTGCTTCTCCTCTTCTTTTATAATTTCATAAGCTTGAATTTAGGATCAATCAATTAGGTAGAAAACATTTTAAGAAATGTAGCCTTCTTCCAGAATAAAGTCACTGCTGGAGGATAAGGGCTCAGACATTGGAATGTTTGACCCTTCTCAGAGATTGATAGTATTGGGCCCTTCTTCAGTCTCCATGGATTGAAAGCAAGAGGAAGGGTAGTGCTGTGTATAATAGGTTTGGCAAGGTTCTACTTGGATCCTATCTCCATGAGTGTCACTCAACCAGGGATCCAGCTGCTGCTCTTTGCAATCCATCACTGTACCAATGCCACCCTTCCCATAGACCCCTCCTAGCCAGTGACTGAACATAGGGACACTAAGTTACATATCTTCTTAGAAGACATGGAACTCCTCTGACAGTGTCTTTGGCTCAACCTTTGGCCACCTTGCCTAGAATTACAAGAAAGTCTGAGGCATTCCACCCAATCTTCCTTTCCTCCTTCTCTCCTTTGCTCTAGGTCAGAATGCATCATGACCTGCGCCTTTCCAAACCTCTCTGGTCTTGATTGTATTATCTATCATAGGCATCTCCCTAAGAAACTTCTCATATGTGTAATCCCATTCTGGTATCCACAGATGCCAACAGAATAAGATATACTGTGTGACATCAGCGCAACTGCCCTGAGTGCATGACCCATGTCTTAGTCATTCCTATTTCATCAGCACTGTGTCTGACACAGAATAGATAGTTTATAAATTAATCTAACTTAACTGAGGTATCTCTGATACCCAGTGCACACCTGCCTCTTTATCTTCCCAGATACATTGTCATCCAACCCTTCTTAAGACTTCATTATAGGGACTCACACTTCACTGAAGAAGAGTCATTTCATTATTGCACACAATAATGTAACTTCTTACATTATTATTTATATGAGTTATTACATAACTCCTCTCTGTAACTTCCACTTATTGAATATATAATTTTTCTTACCTTTTTTAAAAGATATATATTTTTTTAATTTATTTGACACACACACACACACACACACACACAGATAGAGAGAGAGCACAAGCATGAGGAGAGATAAAGAGAGAGGAAGAAACAGGCTTCCTGCTGTGCAGGGAGCCAGACCTGGTTTTCCAACCCAGAACCCTGGGATCATGACCTGAGCCAAAGGCAGACACTTAGACTGAGCCACCCAGGCACTCCTTTCTTTCTTTTTTTTTTAACCTGTATTTATCTATTGGGTCCCTCCCAGGTGCCCTGACCTGGGCTGGCACTTTACATACACTATCTCATTTAATATACAGCGTGTGAAGCCTGTTGTTACAACGGTGTTATAGTTGGGTGGAGAAAAAGCTGAAGCTCACAAAGGTTACGAATTTGGCAAAGGACATAATAGTGTGCAATTGGCAGAATCTAATCTTAAATTCAGATCTCTGTGTCTCAAAAACTGCATCTACATCCAGTTCTGATTCCTGATGCTAGAGCTCCAAGTACCAAAAGGGCTGGGTTTCCCAGGGAGGCTGCTCATTATCTCTTGCATGGAAGTGTAACCTCTAAGAGGTGACCAGCCATACTCTATTGTAACAATGATTTCAGATATCAGAATGATTAGGAATCTGCCTGTTGCTGCTAGCCATGCTAATAAGCTAGGAGAAGTCAATAGATGGTTGGAGAAAACCGAGGGAGTAGTCCCAGCTAAAGAATTGTGGGGTCACTGACATCCATGAAGTGATTTGCTCTGAAAGGTAAAATAACCAAAAATGATGCCTCCTTGCAAGAATTACAGTTATTCATTCCACAGATATTTATTGAATACAAATCTCTGCACTAAGTTTAATTTGAGGTTTTGGAAATCTACCCATGAACCAAGAAAGTGCCCTCTTGAGTCTTATATTTCTAACTGGGGAGAGGACAATAAGATGATTTTTTTCTTAAAGATTTTATTTATTCATTTGAGAGAGAGAGAAAGAGAGAGAGCATGAGCAGTGTGGGAGAGGCGGGGGAATGGCAGAGGGAGTGGGAGAAGCAGACTCCCTGCTGAGCAGGGAGACAAATGTGGGGCGCAATCCCAGGACCCCAAGATCATGACCTGACCAAAGATAGATCCTTAACCACCTGAGCCACCCTGAAAAAAATATTAGATAAAATATGTAGGTAAGTTAAACAGTGTAAGTACTCAGGAAAAAAAACAAATTAGGGAATAGGAGAAGCCCATGTCAGGGGTTGATGATTTGCAGATTTTGAAGATGTTCACTGAAACAGGATCATTTATCATTGTGATGAGACTAGGACTAAAGAAAATGTCAGAGGTTAAGTATTCACAGATGTTCACTCTTTCTAGTCTCCTGGGAGAAAAAGAGCAGGGTAGCTAGTAGAACTACATGATCAATAAACCAAGAAAGGGCACAGAGCTCTCTGAGGAAAAGGAATGAAGACAAGGAGAGAAACTGGCACAGCAGCGAAAAGGGGGAGAAATGACAGAGAACAGACAGTTAATGCAAAGAATTGAATAGCTGCTTTAAATTGCAAGACTCAAGGGGGAGGAAGGGATAAGAAGGACATGCAGGAGTTTTCCAGTGTCAGATGCTGTGAACTTCCATTTCTGTATTCCTAAGAACACTTGAGTAAAAGCTGCTGAAAGTTGAATTTGTTACTTGTGGTTGTATCATTTACAGAGAGGGTTCTAACATGAATTCAACAACAGCCCCAGCATTCACAGCTTCCACTCCCGTCTTCAATGAAACTAACCCATTAAGTTCCACACCATCCCACCTAGACTCAATGCATGTGATATTTTCATCTACAGCTGCTCAATTCCTTTCTTTCTTAGGTGGCTCTATTCTCAGTCCTGGAATCCTGGTGTCTTTATTGCACCCCCTCATACCTCAAATCCTGAAAAGTTTAAGGATTGTCCACCCCTCAGAGACAAAAGAACATTAGGGACCAAGTGAGAGCCTACATCTCTGGCTCCTTGGATTGTGTATGGAAGCACACTGTGCTTCTCTAGTTTTGGTGGCTTAGGATGAAAGTTTCTGGGCTTTAGAAAATCCAACTGGAGGGGAACCTGTCTTGTGCTAGTGGATTTAGAACTCAGGAATGAACCCCTGATGTGCAGAAAAATTTGTATCTTAATCCTTATGGGAGCCAAGGATCTTCAAGGCTAACAATGGTGCACGTTTGGTCAGAAGCCACCAAACCCACTGCCTCTTAGTTCACCTGAAAGTCCCCAAAAGCCATCAGGCTAAAGTCATCACTCTAGATATGTGTCCTTGAGCCAATAACCAGCAACACTCTGGCCACTATTTATTAGGTTACCAGGTAATCAGTTACAAATAAGTAAGGAGAAATTAAAAAAAACTATGTCATGTAAATAGAACAAGGGACTTCACATGGTCATCACTGTAATGAAACCATTGCCTGATACTCCATGCCTGAGCAGCCCATGACATAGCATGTCTGAGCTTGAATCCTGACTTAGGACTGTCCTCTCAAGTTTACAGCCAAAAGCCAAGATTTTAAAAAATAGGTTCATGGGGCACCTGGCTGTCTCAGTGGGTTAAAGCCTCTGCCTTCAGCTCAGGTCATGATCTCAGGGTCCTGGGATCGAGCCCCACATCGGGCTCCCTGTTCCGTGGGGAGCCTGCTTCCTCCTTTCCCTCTTTGCCTGCCTCTCTGCCTACTTGTGACCTCTGTCTGTCAAATAAATAAATAAAATCTAAAAATAAAAAAAAATAGGTTCATATCACGATGGTTACAGGTTCATTGCTATATAACTGATACATAATAAACTAAATATATTTAAAATATATGATTTAATAAATTTTGGCATATACATACACTAGTGAAACTCTCACCACATCAAAATAGTGAACATATTCATCACCGCTAGAAGCTGCTGCTTGCCCCTGTCCCTTTTCTACTCCACCTTCCAGGCAACCACTGCTTTGCTTTATGACACCAAAGAATTATTTGAATTGTCTAGAGTTTAATATAAATGGAATCACATACTGTGTACTCTTTACTACATAGTTTCTTTCACTCAACATAATTACTTTGAGATTTATCCTCGTCGTTTGTATTAATCAGTCATTGTTTCTTATTGTTGAGTAGTCTTCCATTAAAGGGGCACACCTATGGATGATTGTTGGGTTGTGGCTATCACAAAAAAGGTTGCTATGAACATTCCTCAATGAGTCTTTTTATAAACATATGTTTTCATTTCTCTTGAGTAAATTCCTAGGAGTGGAATTGCTCAATCAAATGATATGCATATGTTTCACATCTCTGGAAATTGAAAAATATTTTCTAGAATACTTGGACCATTTTACATGCCTACATACAGAGTGAGTCCCAGTTCTTCCCCATCAGCATCAGTATCTAGTACAGTCAGTCTTTTCCATTTTAGCCTTGCTGATAGTTATGTGGTGATATGCCTTTGTGGTTTTAATTTGCATTTTTCTCATGACTAAGTATGTTGAGCACTTTTTTTTTTTTTAAAGATTTTATTTTTATTTATTTGACAGATAGATCACAAGCAGGCAGAGAGGCAGGCAGAGAGAGAGGAGGAAGCAGGCTCCCCATGGAGCAGAGAGCCCGATGTGGGGCTCGATCCCAGGACTCCGAGATCATGACCTGAGCTGAAGGCAGCGGCTTAACCCACTGAGCCACCCAGGCGCCCCTGTTGAGCACTTTTAAAATTTTTATTTATTTACTTGACAGAGAGTTAGAGAGAGAGCAGACGTAGGCAGAGCAGCAGGCAAAGAAAGAGGGAGAAGCAGGATCTCCACCAAGCAGGGAGGCTGATATAGGACTGGATCCCAGGATGCTGGGATTATGACCTGAGCTGAAGGCAGCCTTTTAACCAACTGAGCCACCCAAATGCCCCAAACATGTTTTTATTTTCCCCACTGTATGAATAATTTCTTTGGAGTGCCCATTCAAACCTTTTGCTCATTTAAAAAAAAAATTTTATTGTGTTATGTTACTCACCATAAAATACATTAGTTTTTGAGGCAGTGTTCCAAGATTCATTGTTTATGTACAACACCCAGTGCTCCATGCAAGACGTGTCCTCCTTAATACCCACCTTAATTGATTATTTTATTATAATTGAATTTTGGGAGTTCTTCATTATAGTCTGAATGCAAGTCTTTTATGAAATATTTTCTCCACATCTGTGGCTTGTCTTTTTATTCTCTTCACAGTGATTTACAAATAGTAGAAGTTTTTAACGTTTATAAAGCCCAATTGACAACTTGGTAAAAATTTTAGTTTATGTTTAGTGCCTTCGGTGTTCTATCTATGAAATCTTTGCTTAATCTAGGATCACCAAATTTTTCTCTTACATTTTCTTCCTGGAGTGTTACAATTTTAGGTTTAATATTTTATGTATATGATTCATTTTCAGTTAATGTTTGTATGTGGGGTAAGGTATGGATCATTTTTTATAAAGATTTTATTTATTTATTTGACAGAGAGATCACAAGTAGGCAGAGAGGCAGGCAGGGGGGGCAGGAAGCAGGCTCCCTGCTGAGCAGAGAGCCCGATGCAGGGCTCGATCCCAGGACCCTGGGATCATGACCCGAGCCGAAGGCAGAGGCTTAACCCACTGAGCCACCCAGGTGCCAGGATCATTTTTGATTTTTGTTTTTTTTGCATATGGATATCCAATTACCAGCAACTTTTGGTGAAAAGACTATGCTTTGTCTACTGAGTTATTTTTTGCATCTTTGTCTGAAATCAGTTGTCAACATATGTGTGGATCTAATTCTGTTCTTTCTATCCTTTTCTACTGACCTATTTGTCTTCATTAATACCTGTACCACTCTATCCTGATTACTCTAGCTTTATAAAAAATCTTGAAATCCAGTAGTATTAAACTTGCAACTTTATACTTTCCCAAACTTGTTTCAGCTATACTAAGTCCTTTGCTTTTCCATATAAACTTTAGAATCCACTATCAGTCACTAACAAACAAATAAGAAAGGGCTGCCTGGATTCTTCCTTGCATTGTGTCAAATCTATAGATCAATTTGGGGAGAATTAATGCATTAACAATATTTAGTCTTTTATTCCATGAGCCCTGTATATCTCTTCAATTATCCAGATCTTCTAGAATTCCTTTCAGTAATATTTTACCTTCAGTGTAGCAATCTTTCATATCTTTGCAAATTTATGCTTAAGGATTTCACATTTTTGATACTATTTTAAATGTTATTTTTATTTTGCTTTTTGATTATTCAATATGAGTGCATATAATTACAATTGATTTTTATATTGATCTTGTATCTTGCAGTGTGGCTAACCTCTTTTATGAGACCTGATAGCTTTTTTATATATTTCATTAAGTTTTCTACATAGAGATCATGTCAACTTAAAAAAAAAAAGTTTACCTTTTTCCTTTCCCATTTGGATGCCATTTATTCCCTTCTCAGCCCCACCATTACACTGGCTAGTACAACCAGTACAATGCTGAATAAAATGTACGAAGCAGATAGCCTTGTGTTGATTCTGACATCAGGGGAAATTTTTAGTCTTTGTTAAATATAATGATAGCTGTGGGTGTTTTGTAAATGCATTTTCTCTAGTTGAAGAAGTCTGTTCTATTCTTAGTTTGCTGAGTTTTAACTTGTTTCTCAGGGTTACTGTGTTCTGTTGACTAATATCCAGTGTCTTAGAAATAGATTTTTAAAAATATATTTGTCCTGGGACGCCTGGGTGGCTCAGTTGGTTAAACGTCTGCCTTTGGCTCAGGTCATGATCCCAGGGTCCTGGGATCGAGCCCCTGCATCAGGCTCTCTGCTCAGTGGGGAGCCTGCTTCTCCCTCTACCTGCCACTTCTCCTACTTGTGCTCTCTGTCTCTGACAAATAAATACATGAAGTCTATATACATATACACATATATATATACATACACACACACACACATATATCCTTTTATTTAATGTATTATAATAAATTATTATAATAATATATAATTTGATATATATCATTATATATTATATATAAATATATGAATATAATATAAAATAATATATGAAATAGTATAATAATATATGTTATATATGATACATATTATATATGATTATATTATAATCATATAATGTAATAATATATGATGTAATATATTTTATTATTATATTTAATATATATTTATATTTATTATATATATCCTTTTATTGGTTGTTGTAGCTAAGAGAACAAGTCCATGCTCCATTATTCCATTTTGGCCAAAAGCAGAAGTCAAAAAATTTTTTTTTAGAAAATGGGAAAAAGAACATGAAATTGAATCTCATGCAGTTGGATTTGGTGATGATTATTGTTGCTGTCCCTCTTTCTTCTGGTTTGTAGAAGTCCAGAGTTTCCAAGAAGGGTTGCAGAGATGGTTTGGTACATGTGACAATGAGTGATCTGGGTGTGTTCTGCTAATGAATCACAGTGATCAGTTCTGTTTCTTTCCATTTGTATGACCTTGGAAGTTGTCTAACTGCTGTAAGCTATAGGTTTCTCATCTGTAAATTAGGGGTGATCATAAAGAATGACTAAGATTATGAACACAAATCATCTAACACAGTATCTAACACATTCTAAATATTCAATAATTGATGACTTGCCTTACTGAAAAGAGCCTTGAATTAAAAGGCCCGTCATGAGACTTGTGCTGGCTCAGTCACTTTTTCACTTTAATGTATAGTAAGTCAAATAGTTACTGTGAGTTTTGGCTTTACATGTTATTATATGTACACATAGATATATCTTTGTATTGCTAAATCTTCAAAAGCCATTGTTAAGTGAGACAAGTTTGAGTTTGATGGCTCAAAAATCTCTGGAAAATTGGGTCCCATAATAGAGGAAGATGATATACCTCATACTTCAAACTCTCATTTTTTTTTCTCAAATTCCATCATTGGTCAAACCCCCAGAGCATGGAGTTTACCCTACTCTTCTATTTTTCTTCCACAAATAGTCTTGCAATGCCTAGAAAAGTACACCAAATAAGGAGTCAAGAAAGTTGGGTTATAATTCTGGACAATGATCTTTTTCTGATCTGTGGTCTCATTTTTATTCGCTCTCAAATGAGGATGTGAATTCGGTCTTTTCGTGTATTCAAACATTCAGTTATTTTGTTTCTAATAAAAACAAAGTCTTTGTATTATGCTCTGGAGACTCAGAGTCAAAAGATGAAATCCCTGTCCTCAAAATAGTCACAGTCCAGTAGAAAAGGCAGGCATGTACACAAAGGACAGGTGATAATAATTATAAAAATATCATTATAGTCATAATAACAGTTAACATGTAATGAGTACCCACTGTTTCCTAGCCACTCTTAAGGGAGTTGTGCACATATCTCATTTAGTTTTTGCACAAAAACCCCATGAGAAGGAATATATTTTTACATGCACTTTACTGATAAATAAACTGGAGCATTGAGTGGTAAAATACTTGTCTAAGATTACACATCCAGTAAATGGCAGAGCTGTCACCCATTCCTGGCAATTCAACTCCAGAGCCTGCCTTCCCAGCCACCATTCTAAGGTGCCTCCTCCGGGAACAAGAGCCATGGATCATGGAGGTATTCTGGGGATGTCTGGAAGGGACACCTAATCCAGACCGGCAGGGACACAAGTGAAAGGAAGACGGTCAGGGGAGCACTGACCTTATCCCTTATCATTCCTTTACAAATTAAAGAGGCCGTGATTTCTTCTAACACTAAAAATCTCCTCTGTAATGAAGAACTTGGCTTGGCTGACTTTTCTTGTTTAAATGACAGGTCAAAACCTTTCCATTCTTGCTAATGGCTACAGATTCAGACGACCTAAGGATTTCTGGAAGAAAATGATGAGGTGCTGGATTCAGCTCGCCAGAGGCACTGCCTGGAGGTTTAACTGCCAGGCCATCGTCTACTAACTGGGACAGCAGGGGCATTTCAGTTATTTTTAGCCTGCCATCTTGACTCATTTTAAACCTTTTTTAATCAGAAGTTTCCCTAAGTGTTACAGCATTCTAAAAACACCAGCAGGATGGTAGGAATGGACGGGTGTGCTAGGGCATCCACGGACAGGTTCTTCCCAGCAAAGAAGTGAACTCTGACCCACAAGAGGGCAACGAATAATTAGAACGCACAGATTTCAAAGTGGAAAAAGTGAAGTGCCTGCCAAGAGCTGCTTAACTGCCCCATAATTTCTGCAGGTTTAACGAGAGGCCAAAAAGAGAGGGATGTTACAAACGTTTGCAGGTAGATGTCAAGATCCACAGTGTGGATTTGTTTCGCAGATTGGTCCCTTTACATCTTCCACTGCTCTTGGATGGGAAGAGGTGAAGCTAAGTATTTCTGGCTTTCAGAGCTTTTGCCCCCAATCAGTCTAAATAATGGGCAAAGGACTGTTCCATCCAGGGTGAAAATAGCAGTTGTCAGCCAGTGGACTATACTCTGGAAAGAGGCATGTACAAAACAATGACAGGCAAAGACTTCTGCCAACGATTTATTTATTTGTTCACTCACTAATACAGTCAGGTATTTCATGAATATCTACATTGTACAGGGCACTAGAACATAAGGATCAATGAACCACCAAACTTGTCTTCAGGAAGCTCAAAATCAATGGTAAGAATAATGCATAAACCCTGAATACAAGGAAGGGTGAAGGGCCGAAAACACAGGAGCTATTGAACACAGCGAGGAGATAATGCAACCAGTCTTGACAACTTAAGGTTATTTCCAGAAGAATGGAGCTTTAATTTAGAGTTCAAATTAGAGACAGTTGGCTAAAGAAAGGGAGAAAGTATCCCAGAAAGAGAAAGCAGCTTACAGAAAAGCACTTTTGATGAACCTCCTGAAGCTTGGTAAAATGCAGGGAAGGAAGATGGGAAATGGAGTTTTTTTCCCACCAGGATTGATACTAATGTTAACTTAATCCAAATAAACTGCTTTTGTATCATTCAACTCACCTTTGGTGGCTTTCATGGACCTAGTTTGTTGCTATTTCCCATGGAAATAATCTTTTACTTGGTTTCCCTAAAGCAGGCATTTCTCATGGATGTCTTTTAGGCTTTTCAACAACATTGTGTGTGTGTGTGTGTGTGTGTGTGTGTGTGTGTGTGTGTGTGTGTGTGTGGGAGAGAGAGAGAGAGAGAGAGAGAGAGAGTTTAACTAAAACACTGATGTTAAGAAAAAGAAGAGAAAGACAAAGAGAGACTAACATTTATTGGCACCTAATGTAGACTGTGACCCTGAGGAATTATATTATTATCAGATACTTACTGATAATACTTACTTACTTCATTATTATAGTCATTCATGTCTTAAACCTTAGCACCATCTTCGACACAGAATACAAATGTCCTATGGATTAACATCTTCCATCTCTCATATCTGGGGGATATATCTAAAAAGGAGCATATACAAGAAAATCTGATGTAGCATAATAAATATAACAATAGAAATGTTAAAACTATGAAGATTATTCAAAGGAATGAGGGAGGGCTAAGAAGAGGACATATTTAAGTTAGGTCCACTGGGTGAGGAAGGAAGTGCCTCTCTACAAGAGAAAATTGTCTCTACAAGAGACTTTTAAGCCTCGGGTTAGGCAGATACAAATAAATTAAGTAGTTAACCCAACAAAGTTAATTAAACAGCAAGGTAGAGAGGACACATTGTTGAATTGTGGGCAACTGCTACATTGTGGAAAAGTTTTTATGTGAGGAAAAGCCATCCAGATTTTAGTGTAAGTTTTATAGTTAAACAGTGAGAGGCTTTAAATTGAATCAGGTATGCATCTGGGATGAGCACCATCTTGACTAGTGAGAAGGGAACTGGAAAGGGGAGAGAGATAGAATGAAAACCAACTAGAACCAACTACTGTGAACTCAGTAGTCCAAGTAAGATAGTGTGAAGATCTGGTCTAAGGGGATGGGATTAAAGAAATGAACATGTCACAGACCCAAAAGATATTTGATGGTTAGAATTGGAAAAGTATTTCTGACCTACTGGATGTGAGGAATGGAAAATGGGGCTGAGTCAAGGATGACTTCTGTGTTTTGGCTTCAGAGACACAGTGAAATTCCATAGAATAATCACCTCTCACTCTTTCTCCTTTTCCTCATAAGAACAGCAAGATGGAGAAGTGAATTATTTTACCTAACATCACATAACATGAAATGGTTGATTTGGAATTCAAACTAGATCCTGTTAAGATCACGCTCTCTCCTGGGTGTTCGGTGAGATTGCTGTTTAGGGTTAGAGAGTAGGGGCAGAGAGGGGGGAATATCCTAAACTTCCCACCTCATCAGACCATCTAGAAAATATAGGGCAAGATAAAAATCACAGAAAGTGGAATGGGAAAAGAAGAAGCACCTGGAGCTGGCCCATTAGTTTTATCGCTTGAGTTTACAGTTTGGTTTCCTTTAAATTACTCACCAGGGCTCTAACGAATCTGAGAATCCCCATTCTCAGCCACTCATCACAGCATTAATCCATGCTACCTGGAAAATAAAACCCAATTAGAAGAACTCCCACTAATTATAACTTCCTTGAGTGCATTGGAAAATGAGAGTAATATGATCTTTTTTGGCCATGAGAACCTTCTATCCTCTCCTGTTCTCCCACCCCTCCCCATGTCCAGGAGTGTGACAACCCATCAAAGAAGACTCATAGCTGGTTAAATGTCGTTTGAGAATTCTTTCTATCAACATAAGAAAATGAAATAAAGGGAAACTATATGTTATAAATGAAGATACTTTAAGGCTCACACATATTTCTAGACAACAAAATGAAGTCATTAATCCATGAGGACTTCATCCATTTATCTCCCTCTTCTATTCTTATTTCATAAACACAAATTTTCTGTTACATTCCCAACACATTTGTCGGAAGAGGGGGGTGAGAGAAGAATTAAATGAACACCCACTCGATAATTCCTGACCTTTCCTTTAGCATGACAGTTTTATCAGTCAAGCAGAGAGATAATATGATGAGGATAAAAAGCTAATATTCTCTCCTGGTGAAAAAGAATCAATGACACTTTCACCCACAGCTTTATTGAAAAATGGATGATAATGGCTCTAGCATACCTACCAGAGTGAGCTGCTTGAAGTTACATTTAGCAAACTTCTTAGGGGATGAAATATAGCTGAGATTGTAGGAAGGCCCACAAAAGAGGTGCAGGAATATTTCTTAAAATGAATGCAATAAACCCATTTCCCCACAGCCTGTGGAGGAGCAATGAAGTGCTGTTTATGGAAAGGGAGAATGAATGCTGTAAATTGCCTGAGCTCACTGCATTTCACAGCGAACATTCTTGTTTGGTGATCCTAACACTTTGAGCCCTTGGGGAAACTTGCTACAACTTCTGGACTACATCTATTAGGTTGGGGAGAGAAGAGAAATGCAGTCAACTATAAAAGTTTTATTATCAATTATAACTGGAGCTTCTAAAAATTATGTATATTTGAAAAAGATATTTCTGGCCTCCAGGGGAAAGATTCAAGAACATTCTCCCAGTCTCCACTCAAGGTTCCTAATTAATTTACCTTTAGAAGTGCTAACCTCTTTGGTCAGAATGCAAAATACTGAGTGGACTACATTCTTGAGTGAGTTATAGATAAAATTATACTGTATCTTTTCTCTTGAAGCTGAGAAAAGTGTAGGTCCTTCAAAGTAAAACACTCTTGAGTTTGAGTGTGAGTTTTAGTGAGGGGTGTTTTTAGACTAAACTTTTCACTTGTACTATTCTGCATTGCTGGAGATCTGTCATGGAGTTGTGTCTAAAGACTTAGTAATATTAAACACTCATTAATATTAACTCAAAAATATTAAAGTCTGTCCTCTGATGTATGCTCACAGACTTTGCTTAGCCAGAGGTTTCACATAGCCTCACCTTGTAATTTCCAAAACATTCTCATTTCCTGATCAATTGTAAGCCTAGTCTGTCCTACCACTTCCTGAGCTTCTCTTCCCTTCCTACTGGATTCTGTATTATGAGGGAAGGTACCCTCCTCTATTATAACCCCAAATTCATGAGAATAGGAGCAGCCCAAAAGTCTGGTCTGCAATAAAGATTATCCAAAATGAAACGCAACCCTATCCTAAAAGCTTCTAAAACCCTTAGATACACAGGAATGTACACTCGTCACTCTGTGGCCAGGACCAGGTGCATAATTTTTAGGGCCCAGTGCAAAAATAAAAATGCGAGGCCCTTTGTTAAAAAATGATTAAGAATTTCAAGATGGTGACAGCGGAGCATTAAACCAAATGTTCATATGTCATATATGCATTTACCGTGGCTCAACAACACCCATGACCTCGACCTCTATCAACAAATCTCCTCTATGGGGTGTGGGCTAAGGGGATGGATGAACTTTGCATTCCTCATCAAATAAGGAACATGTCACTAAAATGGATATTTTTTCCTGATAAATTAGAGTAATGCCAGTGATCAGCCAAGATGGAGGATATTCTGGGGAGGGGAAAATATCAGCAGGTCATCATAAAAAGGGAGTTTATCTTCATTCTCATATCCTTCTCTCTGCTCCTGTGTCTCTACCTGGGACCAATGATATACGCCATGCAAGTCCTCCACTACTTCATGAGTATCCCTTTGATGTTGACTTCAAACACTTGCAAACTCAAAAAAGTTTACAAGTTCAAAAATGTGTAAACTTGTAAAACATGTAGTACATTTTCTACTGCATTTCGTGTATAGTCCCATTTTTCAATAAGTAAAAAATCACCTTTTATTTCATCTTCTGTCTCAAATTTGATTTATGCTGTTCATTCATGTTCTTTCTGTTATTATTTGCATATGCAATAACTATACTTAACGTCCTTAAAATATAATGCAATGGATTTCCCATCACCTTATAACATTCAACACAGTAAAAGACCATCTGTTATGAATCCAATCCTTTATTCTGACAGAGAAAATAACATTGTACTCCACGCATGTGCTGACTACCTAACTCTATCTGCCTGCAGTCCTGCACCCACCCATGTTCCTGATGGGATCACATGCCTCTTCTTCATAAATTACCAGTAGGGGCTTTTCCCCCTAAAACTGATGCTGCTCCTTTTAACCTGATCCAAAAGAGACTGCTCCATCTCCATCTTTCCCATATTCCACATGCTTCCTATGATCCCATGAGTTATTATAACACCAATCCCTTTTTCACCCATTCATATCCTAAATTGAGACCCAGGACAAATGAGATTATTATAGGACCAAACAATCTAAACACAGATTTTTAAAAATACAGTCTGTACTTCATGAACCCTAACAGTGTTTCCAAAACATGCATTATAATCCAGACCAGTGTTTCCCCAAAATGTCCCACAGAGTGCTAACAATCCCTAAATGCTTCCATGGAAAAAGTAAGTTAAATGCAGAGTCATCCAGAAAAACACAAGTCTCTTCCCTAAGATATTTTTGAGCTATGGAAATGCGCATGTTCATCCTGAGTATGATGAGAAATTTTTGGGAGAAATCCCCTGGCAAGCGTGTGACACTCTGTTTCAAGCAGACTGCCTTATGTCTTGAAGTGGGGCATCCGAGCAATTTTGGGCTTTTCCTAGAGGCAGATATTTGCAATGGCAACATACTTATGCTTCCTTAGAAACTCCAATGTATCACTGATGTCCATCCTCATTAATCCCGCTACATTTCTTTTTTTTTTAATATTTTATTTATTTATTTGAGAGAGAGAGAGAGACAGTGAGAGAGAGCATGAGCAAGGAGAAGGTCAGAGGGAGAAGCAGACTCCCCGTGGAGCTGGGAGCCTGATGCGGGACTTGATCCCGGAACTCCGGGATCATGACCTGAGCTGAAGGTAGTCGCTTAACCAACTGAGCCACCCAGGTGCCCCAATCCCGCTACATTTTCATGAGCTATGATTCTTTACCCTCATTCTTCGCGTGCAGCAAGCATCTGGGCCTGCTGTTTCATGATCCTAACAGACTCCAGAGCACATCATAGGTTTGTTTTCTCTTCACAATCCATATCTTCTCTTCTGTTTTTGTCCATCCTGAGTGTAACCTCAAAGAACTTTCAGCATTTTCTGGATTTTGTTTGTTTGTTTGTTTCCAAAATAATTCCCTCAGCAGCCCAAGAAGAAGAAGAAGAAAAATGTCCTTTGCCACGTGCCTTTTCCACTTTTGCTTTCCTCGGCTTTGTACTCCTCTGGGCCATAGGGAATCATTATGACTCCATTAGTAAGAATCATTTCTATCAGATAGTTTTCAGTTGATTCCGTTTAGAAAATCTCCACATACAATATAAAAACATCATATTTTCAAGAATCTTTTGCTGCTCCAAATATATATTATTCATGATTTTCTGTGTTTCGTTCATAACCAGTATCCATGTTTTGAGTAGACTATTTTCATTTTAAATTTTAGAATTTTATTTCTCTCTTTCTTTTCCAGCATTTTATGTATTTGATCATCCTTTTCTAGTTCAGATTTTCTCCTTTCTTAGAATAGCATTATCCAAAGTGACAGTGTGTCATAATGGAAAAGCCACATATTTTAAACTCAAACAGACCTACCTTCAAATGCAAAAACATCTATTACTCATTATGTGATGATGAAGTTATTTACACATCTTTAGTCTAAGTTCCTCTATCCGTAATGAGGCAGAAATAATTCCTGCTTTATAATATTGTTATCATGGAAATTCACTCCTTCATTAAAAGAAATATTTATTTTCTGCTTGTTCTGTGCCAAGCACAATCAATGAGATACTGTATAATGTTTTATTTAGTTCAATGTTTGGTACATAGTAAGTATTCAACAAATTGTATGTATCGTGCTCCTTCCCTCTTCTCTTTCAAGTGTTGATTTTCTCAATGTTCAGTATAATTTTGGTGATGCTCTCTACTTTCTACTTAGAAAATCTTATCTATGGCCAGGGCTTTTAACTATCACATCTATCCTGAGTCTGTTCTATACCCAGGTTTCATACTGCATTTCTATTTATCTACTATACATTTCCACACAAATGTCCTTTCAATACTTGGAATTCAAATTTTCTAAAATAAAATAAAATAATTTCTAAAATAAAAACATCCCTGGGGCACCTGGGTGGCTCAATTGGTTAAGTGACTGCCTTTGGCTCAGGTCATGATCCCGGGGTCCTAAGATCAAGCCCCGCATTGGGCCCCCTGCTCAACGGAGAGCCTGCTTCTCCCTCTCTCTCTGCCTGCTGCTCTGTGTACTTGTACTCTCTCTCTCTCTCTCTCTCTGTTGAATAAATAAAAAAGTAAAAAATAAAAAACCTCTCTAAGAGAAGTACATCTTGTAAACCACTTATATGCAAACATAGATACTAGAACCATGTTAGTTCAATTCATAGTTGTCAGCTCATTTTTTACCTCCTGCACAAAAATTGGCTTTACCCCTTAGTGTCCTTATTTCTATCACCAGCACCACCGTTCCCAGGAGTAAACCTTGGAGTCCATATATAAGGCCTTTCCACATTTGCTATAAGCAGTCACCAGGTCCTATTACATCTGTTTTCATAAGTCTCCCCTAAACGCAAAACTTTCTCTGCAATTTAGACTGTCACCTTCTTGTGTGACTTACTAAATTACCCTGGCTTGTCCTCCTTCTTTACAGTTCCTTTTCTTCTCTGTCTATCCTGCATACTGTAATCACTTTAATCTTTCCAAATGTCTACTTTTTACCAGGTCAATCCCTTGCTCAGACTCTTTATTTCATTAATCATTTGAGTAAAAGAAATAATAACATTTCAAATCCCTTAGCCTCCCTGACGTTCATTTTTCTTTGTTATTTACCCACACCCAACCTTCCCAGTATTACATTATATTCCATTATTTTCCTGCTCAAGAACTCTGCTTCTTTCAAGCTTGTCTACTCCCCAGTCTGTAAGCATCCCTCCCTGACCTCCTCCTTGTAGCATGGACAGTTTCCTTACACTTGATAACTGCCAGGGAGGTAACAATGAACAAGCCACTTGAATTCACATATTTTAATAGCAGACAGAAGACACAAAAATAATCAGATCAATTACAATAAGTAAGTAATGTGCTGAAACCAATGTATAATCCAAGTGCTATGAAGCTATCTAACATAATGGAAAAGACAAGTTCTCATGAAAATACATATATTTAAAATGCTATGTATTTTTTAATCCTACCAATTATAACAGAATAACAGACATATCCAAGCAAAATTATTATAAAACCTCAGTAACTGGTCAATATTAATTAGTTAAAATCCCAGTAGTAGTATATTTTTAAAGATAGGGTAATTTGAAATTCTTCAGTTTTTAGCGAAAACATTCACTGTGAGAGACCTTATATAACCAGAGATAGAGTTACACAGTGGCAACCTATTCCACAGCGTGACTGCAGAAGATGCAGAAATGTTTTTGTTTTGCTCTTTCTTATACCTTCCTTACAAAAGCCGAGAGCAAAGCACTAGCAAGCACCTTTCCCTAAGCACTCATGTCACACCACTCATCCTATGTTATATGCCATCCTTCAGAGTAAGCAATATCATCTTCTCTGAGGAAACAGATTCAGAAAGAAGCAAGTTTTCCAAGATCACGGTGCTAGTAAGTGATAGAATATAGTCAAAACAACATTGCGTGTTACATATAGTCATCTTCACATTTTAGGTAAGAGTTTCTCAGCCATGTAACTTAATGCTTTTGTTGTCGGGGCTTGTCTAGAGCAGTGTAAGGCATTTAACAGCATCCCTGTAAATGCCAGTAGCATATCCCAGATTATGACATCAAAAAAGTCTCCAGACATTGCTAAATGTCTCTTGGGAAGACAAAATCACCTCCAGTTGAGAACCACCGCTCTGGGTGAACAAACCATCCATCCGAATTTTTTGTTTGTTTGTTTTGTTTTTTGTTTTTGTTTTTTTAAAGATTTTATTTATTTATTTATTTACCAAAGTCTTGGACTCAGTGGGTACTTGAAACATTGAGACACAATATGCATCAGAATGCATGCCCAATTCTTCACTGTGCTCAGACCCCACACAGAGGTTGTGGGGCTGATAAACTGGTACTGAAAGAGTAATGTGTAGCTTTCAGTCAAAAGCCAAGGGATATTGAAAATAAGTTAGCAGTCAACTCAAGAACCTGGATAATTGATAAAAAGAGAGTTGGAAGGATATAACTAAAGAAGAAAAATCAGTAAAATATAGATCAAACAGACAAAACAGTTGAGAAAGTTACCCAAATCAAAGGTAGTTCTATAAGAACAGTACGAGTCATATATATATATATATATATATATATATATACACACACACACACACACACACACATATTTGTAGTAAAGATATATATATATATATATATATATATATATATATATAGGGATTTAAATAGATGGATAGGATACTATAGGATATATACATACTGAGATACATAGATAGATGGTAGATAGATGATGATAGTTAGACGATAAAAATCTTTTCTCAGGGTTACAGAGATGATTCCACACCTGAAAGGCAATTGATAAAATCTAATTCGTATTGATGATATAGAAATAAACTATCAGAGAGCTAGTAATATAAATAAATGTCTTTAATAGTGACTCACCCTACATTGAGCAAAAAGTACTTAGTAGAGAAATTTTAGATGCATCCTCATTTAAGATGATAGAACAAGAATGACCTCACACACATTGCTGTTGTTTAATGTCATATTCTATGTCTGAGCCAATGTTACAAAATTCCAAATACAGCGGAAGTGTAAAATTTGGAAAGAAAGGGACAAAACTCTTATTATTAACTGATGATTTTATTTCCTAAATAAAAAACTCCATAGAAAAAACACACTATCTAAACTAATAGAAGAGTTCATGACCATTGCCAGATGTAAGATCAATCTAAATATTCTGTTGCATCAAGAAAACATACCTAGAAAATATGAGAGAAAATACATTATTTAACATAGAAACTATAACTGTCACATTATGTCTTAAGAAGATGTGAAAGGATACAGAAACTCATTAAAAACCATGAAAATTCAAATAAAAACACAAATAAGAGGAAATCAAGAGGAACTTCTACAGCAATGGAAATGCTATGTATCTTGATTGGGTTGATGGATACATGGGTTTATTAATTTGTTAAACTCTTTGAGTTGCACATTTGAAATCTGTGCTTTAATACTTCAACAAAAAAGTCCAGAGTAAAACAATGGACCCAACATTAAACCTGTGAGTTTAGGAAAGATTAAAGAGGTACATAATATTCAGACCTGGCAAAGGTATGTACAAGAGCACTCATATACTATGGGCAATAATGTGAACTAACATAGCTATTCTGAAAATAATTCTGGAAGAATCAAGTGTGTATATGTCCTAACCCAGATATCTCTCACCTGGATTTATAGTCTAAATAAATACTCTCAAAGATCTATAAGGATGCATATAGGTGCTCCTGGGTGGCTTAGTCAGTTAAATATCTGCCTTCAGCTCAGGTCATGATATCAGGGTCCTGGGATGGAACCCCATATTGGGCTCCCAGCTCAGCGAGGAGTCTCCCTCTTCCTCTCACTTCGTTCCTCCCCCTGCTCATGCTCTCTCTCAATTCCTCAAATAAATAAATAAAATCTTAAAAAAAAAGGATTCATATAGATGGATGCCTATTATAATAGTGTAAATTTTTATAGAAGAACACTAAAAGATAATTAGTTATCATTAGTTAAAAAATAGAAAAATAAAACGTGGTATATTTACGTTACAGAAAACCAGTAATTAGAAATAAAGATTAGACATACAAACAGTAAGATGAATAAATCTTATAGTCAAATTTTTATTAAAAGAAACAGTTGTGATTTATAGCACAATACCAGTACATACTTTTGAAACGAACACAGAACAATACTCATGTTACTCAAGATATCCATGCATATTTATAGACTCATGTCAAACACTTTAGAGCTAATACTCATAGTGGAAAAGGGGATCAGGAGTAAAGGAGAAAAAAGGGGATATTAAAATAAAATAAAATAGGAACCTTAACTATACAAATAATAATCATGTGCTATAAACTAAGGAGAAAGAGAAACACCTCCTTTGTACCTGAATGCCAAAAGTAGAAATATAACAGAAAGGAATATGACCAATGCTGGATGTGTACCCAATTTGTCCCCAAGCCTGTGATCTTTTTCATTTTCATAGTCCAATATGGTAAAATATCTTACACTGTATTGTGGTTTCTTAAATTGTAAACAATTTAGCTTAGAGGATTAGTATTCCACTACAACATCTGTGTGCAACCATATTTTATAAGACAGTGCAGTAGAGTCTAAACACTACCATGGAAAAAGTCACTGGGCTAGAGTGGGAAACCTTGTTCTGTCTATCACCAACTGTCTTTTACAGCATTGAGTAAGTCATTTATCCTTGGAAAATGATGGCTTTGAAGAGATGCTCTTCCAACTTTCTCTTCTAAAATATTTTTATATCCAGAGACAGAATCCTGACACTATCTATCAAAATGACCCTCAGCATTCACATACATACTGACTGACACACGAACCCTGAGTTTTACCCAAGAGTCAAGAAGCTGTTTGGGACATGAAAATATATGTAATTTCATTCTAACCAGTTAAGTCCAACATAAGTGTTGAATCATTGTATTGTACACATGAAACTAACACTACACCATGTATTAACTAACTGGAATTTAAATAAAAAAATTAAGGATATCTGGGTGACTCATCAGTTGAGTCTTGACTCTTTTCAGTGTTGACTCTTGGTTTCAGATCACTGAATTTTGTTTTCGGCTCAGGTCCTGATCTCATGGGTCTTAGAATTGAGCCCTGTGTTGGACTGCATGCTCAGTGGGAATCTCTTGGTGATTCTCTCCTTCTGCCCCCCCACAAAGTAAATATAAATGTTCAACATCATTTGGCATCAGGGAAATACAAATCAAAGCCACACTGAGATGCTACCTCACCTCACACCAGTCAGAATGACTAAAAAGAACAAGTCAGGAAATAATAAATATTGGTAAGGATGCAGAGAAAGGGGAACCCTCTTACACTGCTGGTGGGAATGCATACTGGTACAGTCATTCTGGAAAACAGTATGGAGGTTCCTCAAAAACTGAAAAATAGAACTATCCTATGACCCAGCAATTGCACTACTAAGGATTTACCCCAATGATACAAATGTAGTGATCCAAAGGGACACCTGCACCCCAGTGTTTATAGCAACAATGTTCACAATAGTCAAACTATAGAAAGAGCCCAGACATCCATCAACAGATGAATGGATAAAGAAGATACGGATATAGATATAGATATATAGATAGATATATAGATATATAGATATATAGATATATAGATATTACTCAGTCATCAAAAAATGAAATCTGGGCACCTGGGTGGCTCAGTGGTTAAGCCTCTGCCTTCAGCTCAGGTCATGATCTCAGGGTCCTGGGATAGAGCCTCACATTGGGCTCTCTGCTCGGTGGGGAGCCTGCTTCCCCCTCTCTCTCTGCCTGCCTTTCTGCCTACTTGTGTTCTCTCTCTCTGTCAAATAAATAAATAAAATCTTTTTAAAAAATGAAATCTTGCCATTTGAAGTGATGTGGATGGAATTAGAGGGTATTATGCTAAGCAAGAAAAGTTAATCAGAGAAAAACCGTTATATGATTTCCTTCATATGTAGAATTTAAGAAACAAAATAGAGGAGCATAGAGGAAGGAGGGAAAAATAAAAGAAGATGAAGTCAGAGAGGGAGACAAATAAGAGATTCTTAATCATAGGAAACAAACACAGGGTTGCTCGAAGGGAAGGGAGTGAGGGTAAGGGATAACTGGGTTATGGGTATTAAGGAGGGAATGTGATATAACGAGCTCTGGGTGTTATATACAATTGAGGAATCACTGAACTCTACCTCTGAAACTAATAATACACTATATATTAATTAATTGAATGTAAATAAAATCAAATTAAATTTAAAAAGTAAATAAATCTTTAAAAAATAAAAACTTTAAAAATTTTTTAAAGAAAATGAGAGGAGAATTTTAAAATAAAAATCAGATTAATCTTTCATCCTTGTCAAAGCGAGCCTTGTATTAAATAATTTCAAGATCACAAAAATTGGTATTAATATCTTTAGCCAAACAATCATTGATTTACTCATTTAATAATGAGAGTTTAACAAGTGCCAGGCACTGTTCCTCCAATGAGGAATCCAGAATTGTGTAGACCCTGTCTCTGAGGGCTTAAAGCCTGAAGGAAGAGGAGTACTAACCCATTATTACACAACAAACATAGTTAATCACACTGGGTTGCCTGCTATGGGCAGGATGTTACAAGAATATAAAACAGCAGGTTCTTACCTAGCTAGAGTGACATCAGGAAAAATGTCCCCTGTGGATGAGTCATTTAAGCTGAGGCCAGAAGGATGAATATAAATTGGCTGGCTGAAAGGATTGCACAGAAAAGGGGAAAATGCTCCAGAGAGAGCACCTGACAGAGAGAAAGTCATGTGGTTAAGGGTGTTGGAAAACATTGCCGAAGAAATGGAAGACAATTAAAGGTCTTCAAAAGGCAATTGACATGAACACATTCACATTGTTCAAACATTTCTCAAGCTTCTGTGCAGAGAGGAAATGCTATCCAGAGAGTGTTTTGTAGAATAAAGTAATAACTGTGAAGAGACAGCCACAGAAGTCCAGTTAAGAGATAATAGGATATAGATTAGGGTGATAGGAATGAAGAAGAAAAGTTCATGGATTTTATTTTATTTTATTTTATTTAAGAATTTATTTATTTATTTGACAGAGACAGATCACAAGTAGGCAGAGAGGCAGGCAGAGAGAGAGAGAGAGAGAGGGAAGCAGGCCCCCTGCTGAGCAGAGAGCCCGATGCGGGACTCGATCCCAGGACCCTGAGATCATGACCTGAGCCGAAGGCAGCGGCCTAACCCACTGAGCCACCCAGGTGCCCCAAGTTCATGGATTTTAAAATACACATAGGAAATGGGATTTACCTGAGTTGGGTATACTGGCCATAAAAGAGAGAAGGGTAGAGAAATTAGGAATGATTTTGAGCTTTCTTTCTTGGAATTGGATGAATTCATTCACTGAAATGGGTAATAGTGGAAGAAGGACAAGTTTCATGGGAATGATAATCTGGCTCCTAGGAGCAGAAACATCAAACCTACCTTAAGTGCAGATTATAGAAACAGGATGCATAAGGTTGCTACCTACACACCCACTAAAATAGAGCCTGATATAAAGCACAGACATCCCATGATCTCATCTGTATCTCCTCTAATATAGGCTGACCTGGTTTCCCTTTGTCTTCTTTCCCTAGACTACATTTGTCTACTGCCTGTCCTCTCTGCACAGTCAAGACTGGCTCTCCCCAGTATGTTAATATTCCTGTCCACTTAAGTCAATATTTTTCCTCCCCTCCAATGCTATTTAATGTTTATTATGTTAAGGCTGTCTTTCCTTTCTTCAAGTTTTACTCATCTCCATGAGGAAATATGTAAGTACTCTCCAACAGATCTAAATTTCCAGAGACCTGAGGGAAAAAGAAGTCAGCAAATATATAAAAGTATTGCTTGACTGTTGAATTAGAAGAGTCACACAATTTTTAAACTACAATATTTTTAATAAGGCAGTCTCATCATGGGAATGAGACATGATCATTTATATACAATGTTGCTACTAGGGGAAAAATCACAATTACTAGTGACATCCCGCTGATAAAGGACTTCTCTTGAGCCAATATTAACTCTAGTGGAACAGATCTTCAACAGCAGTAATGTCCTTCCTACAATGAGATCTTAGCTTCCACGTTCTGCTAAGTCTTCTGGCTTGCTATTATGCATGAGCCATTGAGCTAGTACCTGCTCTGCTCATAAGCCTCCCACCAATTCAAGCAATATTACTTTTTCAAACTTAAAAAATATATATTCTGTTTTAAAGTAGTTTCCTTTTTTCATAATAGAAAGATTTCTTTTATTTAAAAAATACGGTTCTTGTTTCAATTAAATTCTCTGCTAGACAAAACATCCTATTAGAGATACATGATTAATGATATTGAAAGTCGCATTTCCTCATTCTCCTCAGTAGGTAAGAATTCAAACTGTAAGTCTGACTTTATCTCACCAATTTTAATTCTGACTTCTTCCCCATATATAGTACAGTAAACAATGATAATGCAGTAGCATAATGTGGATAAAATGATTTTTTACTTCCATACTATGAATTGTGGTTTGGAGATTTCTAAGAGCATTAATATATAGGCAAAGACAGGGTAGTGGTTATGATCCCCAAGGGAGAAGAAAAAAAGATATACTGGTTAATAAATGAGCTCCTGTTTATACCTCAGGTCTTGAATAAACTGTGTTAGCCTTAGGGGCACCCGAGTGATACAGTAGGTTAAGCATCTGACTCTTGGTTTTGGTTCAGATCATGATCTCAGGGTCGTGAGACAGATCTCTGCTTCAGGCTCTGTGTTTAGTTGGGAGTTTGCTTGGGATTCCCCCTCCCACTGCCCCTTCCCCTGCTCTCTCTCTCTCTCTCTCTCAAATAAATAAATAAATCCTAAAAAAATGTATCGACTTTATACCCCATAATTTGATGAGAGGAATTAGCATGCAAAAATAATGACGAAGCATCTGAACACATGTTGAAGCTGAAAAAGACACGAATCACCAGCAAGATCACAAAAATCATCGTGTTTTCCAAAATACAGGCTTTATCTTTCTAGAGAGATCACTCATGATGCAGGTCTAAAACCCATAGCAGCTGCGACTCTGAGCGGCAACAGAAAGAACCAATGGCTAATGAAGCCGAGGAAGAACCATCATTTAATCCATTTTGCCTTATTTAGAACCTAATCTAGAAAATCTCCTTTATTACCAAGAAATCTAACATTTCTCCCTCTCTACAGGCTTTGTGTTTTTTTGTTTTTGTTTTTGTCCCTTAGCACAAAAGATGCTTAAGTTTCTCTTAACTCAAAAACAAAACCAATGAACAACAAAAATCTCTCCATTGATTCCTTGACAAACTATTTAGACCAACCCATTCTTTCTTTTCACCAATAAGGTTCTGAAGAGAATTTTCTGCCTTGCTGTCTCACCTTGAACTTCTCAATTTACAGCAAACTCATTTCATAACCACTGAAACTATTGTTACCAGAGATTCTTTTTTTTTATTTCTTTTCAGTGTTCCAGAATTCATTGCTTATGCACCACACCCAGTGCTCCATGCGAAATGTGCCCTCCTTAAAACCCACCACCAGGCTCACCCAACCTCCCATTCCCCTCCCCTCCAAAACCCTCAGTTTGTTTCTCAGAGTCCACAGTCTCTCGTGGTTCGTCTTCCCCTCTGACTTCCCCCAACCTCCTTCTCCAGAGATTCTTATGACTAATGTGACCACACAGCTTCTCATCTAAATCTGTGAAAAGGAGCACTCTTAATAATTAAGCTTCAACCTAGACTTCCCTGAGCAAACAGGGCAGATGGTCATGACACTCCAGACCCCCTAGCAGTAATATCTAATGGACTAATTATTCCTTGACCCTTTTGCAAATACTGATTTTGTTGGCTGTTATTTCCTATATTCAGTTTTACCCTCCTTTATTTTATGAGACAATCAAACCAACCATTGTGGTTCCTTTCTTTCAGTATCCTTTGCAGGTTCTTGTTCTCTTTATTATTTCGGTATTCCAGTCCCTAAGGCATGAGTCCTGAACAATGTCTCTTCTCATAGCCACAAATTTGGGGTTATTATCATTCCCTTTCACAAATTCAATTTAATTTATGCCAATAATACTTATTACCATGTTTCCAGCCTTATCTTTTCCTCTGAGCTCCAGAATCATATCCAAATCCTGAACTGGCATACAGTTTTGATAAATCACAGCCATATCAAAATTAGTTGATTTTATCTAAAATTTTCTTCCACCCAAAAAATTCATCCTACCATGCGTGTTTCAGAGTTTGGTGAAAGATATTATTTATCCATCCATATTCTCAAGTCACAAATTTAAATGGCAGTTGTATTAACCAGGATAACTCAGCTGCTATGTAAAAAAAAAAAAAAATACAGGGTAAAACTTCAAAGTCTTAGCACACACGCACACATCTCTGCCATTTCTCATTCTTTTTAGAGTCAATATAGATCACTGGGGTCTCTACCCCAGCCAGACTTTTAGAGATGCAAGCTACTTTCACCTATTGGATCTGTCATCTTCTAAATATGGTTCCAACATCATCCTGACATCATCCAGTCGTCTACCTGAGAGATGAAAGAGAACATACAGAAAACATTGCCCACAAATCACTTGCATACATTCCATTGGGAAGAACTTTTCATGTGGTTCCACCCCACCATAAGATATTTAAGAAACATCAATTACCTCTGTGGAAAGGAGGAAGGATTGGTTTGGCAGGCATCTGGCTAGAGTCCACCATGCTAACCTGGTATCTCCCTTCACCTCATATATAATCATTTATCTAGTCCTGTGCTGCTATTTTCTATTCTATATTGCCAACTCCTTATTTAAGAATCTCAAAATCATTACGAAATTCTACAGTTGCTCATGCTTTGCTTTTCACTGGCACAACGCTGATCTTTCAAAGTTTAATTGATATAATTATATAATTATATAATATGTATCATGTATATGACACATGTATGATATATATATATGTATATACATATATATAATATACATATATATATAATATAATATATATCATGTAATTATCTTGGTTGGAATTCTAAAACTTTTACCATAGCTCAAACCCCTCAGCCTGGAGCAAAACTCTCTTCATACTGTTGGTGCTGCCCAGATATCTCATCACATTTCTCATAACATGTTGCAAGAAAATACTCAAACCAGCTTAAAATTCCTGTAAGGGTTTAACTCTGTGTCTTTGAACATCTTAATCTCTCTTCAACTTTTTAAATTTTTTTAAGTAGACTCCACACCTAGCATGACCTTGAGAGCAAGAGTCACATGCTCTACTGACTGAGGCAGTTAGGCATCCCATTTTCCAATATTTTTAAATGGTTAGCTACCAGGTTCCTGGGAGGCTCAGTCGTTAAGCGTCTACCTTTGGCTCAGGTCATGATCCCAGGGTCCTGGGATTAAGCCCTGCCTTGGGCTTCCTGATCCACAGGAAACGTGCTTCTCCCTCTCCCACTTCCCCTGTTTGTGTTCCCTCTCTCACTGTCTCTCTCTCTCTCTGTCAAATAAATAAAATCTTTTAAAAAATAAATGAATAAATAAATGTTTAGCCACCACTCATTTATCTATTTTATATCCAGGTATCATTTCCTCAAGGAAGGCATTCCTCACTTCTCCTGGTCAGACCTCCCTATGTCCAACTATTGCTACACAAATCCATGTTTCTCTATAAATTATACTATCTCACTAAATTATAGTTGTTTATAATTGCTTATTTATCTGTTCTTTATCTAGTGTACGGAGTATATAAGAAATATCACAGAACTGGGGCAAATAATACATTATATGTTAATAAAATAATTAATAAAAAATCACAGAAATGTTACATGAATGAATTAATTGTTATGAAAGAAGAACAGTTGAACTTTTGACATTTTCACAATTCAGTTGTGACTCAAATCTTCTCTGTCTCCACTGAAATTCAATAAGCAGAAAACAAACAACTTGCCAAGTAGAGGGTCTAGATTATCTATAAGAAGAGAACACAAAGAACCAAGGTATTTTTTTTCCACTTTATTTTATTTTAATTCTTTTCAGTGTTCCAGCATTCATTGTTTATGCAGCACACCCAGTGCTCCATGCAATACGTGCCCTCCACAATACCCACCACCAGGCTCACCCAACCCCCCAGTCCCCTCCCCTCCAAAATCCTCAGTTTGTTTCTCAGAGTCCACAATCTCTCATGGAACCAGGGTATTTTCTAAGTAATTGAGTGAAATCACTGAGTAGTAATATCATCATGTAGTGTTAACAATGTAACTTTTCACTCATTTTTTTCCCTAATTCCTTTATAAACACATCCTCTCTTTAAATATTCTCCTTGGATATATCTTTCTTTGCTCGTACAAGTTCTCACCAACTATTTCTGGTTTCATCCTATCAACTGGTCTCCCTGCCTTCTTTTTGTCCCAGGTGAGTACAATGTGCATGTTGTTGCAAACTAAAATTCTACAAGGCATCACTCCAATAGTTACTGTCAACTCAGCCCACCCAGAAATTATTGTTTCCTTGAAGGACATAATTGTCTGAAGGCCAAAACTTCTCTGTCTGGATTAAGCATTTAAGGCCTCCAAAATTTTACCTTGTCCATTTCCTCTGTCCATACATACTAATATTACCAGGATCGAGGTTACTCTTAGGAAGATAAAGACTGTCCTCGCTTTTTGAACCAATATTCAATATTTACTTTTCCCTCTACTCAATTCCATTCCATGAAAAAATCCATAAATTTTACCATGCATTACCTTCTGATTTACTTAATTAAATCTACTGCATTTAAAAAGGTAAGTTCTGCAGAGTATAAGTTGCTTATTCTTTTCTTATGCCCCAAGTACTGGGCACATATGCTGTGCAAACATGTTGTCATAAAACAAAACAAAAACAAACAAGAAATATGAATAGAATGCTTCATTTTTTTCAAAACCTAGTACTGATTATTTTACTGAGTTGAAGAGACATGAATAGCACTAAATATGTGTTAGTTTTTTTTTTTTAAGATTTTATTTATTTATTTGACAGAGAGATCACAAGTAGGCAGAGAGGCAGGCAGAGAGAGAGGAAGGGAAGCAGGCTCCTTGCTGTGCAGAGAGCCCGATGCGGGGCTCGATCCCAGGACCCTGGGATCATGACCTGAGCTGATGGCAGAGGCTTTAACCCACTGAGCCACCCAGGCGCCCCAATATGTGTTAGTTTCATTCAGTTCAACAAAAGCAATTCACCTAAGAGCTGCTAAATTATAAAACAAAAAGCCAGATATTCCTATTTTCTACATTCTATATATTCTATAGTCTATATTTCTATTTTCTATATTTCTATTCTAACAGGTGCAAAGTGATATCTTCTTGTGGGTTTTTTTTTTTTTTTTTTACTATTTTGGTTTTTTAAATTATGTTCAGTTAGCCAATATATAGTACATCATTAGTTTTTGATGTAGTGTTCAATGATTCATTAGTTGGATATAACACCCAGTGCTTATCACAGCATGTGCCCTCCTTAATACCCATCACCTGGCTACCCCATCCCCCTACCCTTCTGCCTTCTGTAACCCTGTTTGTTTCATTGTGGTTTTGATTTGCATTTCCCTGATGGTAAGTGATAGTGAACATCTTTTCATGTATCTCATGGCCATTTGTATATCTTCTTTGGAAAAACATCTATTCAGGCCCTCTGCCCATTTTTAAGCAGGTTTCTGGTGGGTCTTTCTTTTTTACTTTTTTTTTTTTTTTAATGTTGAGTTGTATAAGTTCTTTATATATTTATCAGATATATCATTTGCAAATGTTCTCCAGCAACCAGTAGATTGCCTTGTCATTTTGTTGATGGTTTCCTTCACTGTGTAAAGCTTTTTTATTTTGCTGTAGTCCCAAATGTTTAATTTTTATTTTGTTTCCCTTGGCTGAGGACATATCTAAGAAAAATGTTTCCATGGCCAATGTCAAAGAAATTACTGCCTATGTTTTCCTCTTGGACTTTTATGGTTTCAGGTCTCACATAGGTCTTTAATCCATTTTGAATTTATTTTTTGTGTATGGTGTAAGAAAGTGGTTTAGTTTCATTCTTTTGTATGTTGCTACCCAGTTTTCCCAGCACCATTTCTTGAAGATACTGTCTTTTTCTTAGTGTATATTCTTGCCTCTTTTGTCATAGAATAGCTGACCATAAAAGTGTGAGTTTATGTCAGGGACGCCTGGGTGGCTCAGCTGGTTAGGCGTCTGCCTTCGGCTCAGGTCATGATCCCAGGGTTCTGGGATCAAGTCCCACATCAGGCTCCCTGCTCAGTGAGGAGTCTGCTTCTCCCTCTCCCACTTCCCCTGCTTGTGTTCCTGCTCTCACTGTCTCTGTCAAATAAATAAAATCTTAAAAAAAAAAAAAAAAAGAGTCTGACTTCAGCTCAGGTTATGATCTTGGGGTCCTGGGATTTGCCCCACTTTGGCTCCATGCTCAACAGGGAGTCTGCTTATGTCTCCCCCTCTGACATCCCCCAACTCATGCTTTCTGCCTCTCTCATAAATAAAATCTTTAAAAAAAGCAACCTTTACTATTTGACACAATACTACATATAGAAAACTCAAAAACTCCACCAAAAAACTGCTAGAACTGATCAATGCATCCAGTAAAGTCACAGGATACAAAATCAATGTACAAAAATTTGTTGTGCTTCTATACACCAATAGTGAAGCAGCAGAGAAGGAAATTAAGAAAACAATCCCATTTATAGTTGCACCAAAATTATTAAGATGCTTAGGAATAAATCTAACCAAAGATGTGAAAGACCTATACTCTGAAAACTATAAAACACTGATGAAAGAAATCAAAGATAACACAAACAAATGAAAGACATCCTATGCTCATAGGGTGGAAGAATAAATATTGTTAAAATGTCTATACTACTCAAACCAATCTACCCATTAAAGCAATCCCTATCAAAATACCAACAGCACTTTTCACAGAAACTAGAACAAACAATTCTAAAATTTGTATGGAACCACAAAGTGCCCTGAATAGCCAAAGTAATCTTGAAAAAGAAAAGCAAAGCTGAAGACATCACAATTCCAGACTTCAAGTTGTATTACAAAACTGTAGTGATCAAAATAGTATGGGACTGGCACAAAAATAGACACAAAGACCAATGGAACAGAATAGAAAACCCAGACATGAACCCACAAGTATACGGTCAATTATTCTTCAACAAGGCAGGAAAGAATATCCAACGGGAAAAAGACAATCTCTTCAACAAATTGTGTTGAAAAAACTGGACAGCAACATGCAAAACAATGAAACAAACCATTTTCTTATACTGTACACAAACCAAAATAATTCAAAATGGATTAAAGACCTAAATGTCATACTTGAAATCATAAAAATCCTGGAAAAGAACACAAGCAGTAACCTCTTTGACATCAACCGTAGCAAATTTTTCTAGTTATGTCTCCTGAGGGAAGGGAGACAAAAGCAAAAATAAACTATTTGGGCAACACCAAAACAAAAGCTTCTGCACAATGAGACATCAAAAAACATCAGAAGTTCCTGGTATATAACAGCCCCTCACAATATTTGTTTACTCAATAAATGCATCCTTCCTATAGGGGATATTGTGATGCTCCACACACATCCTCCATCTTCTGTGACTATCAGCTGCTTATCACAACTGTATGCCTGGCCATAATCACATATGACTCTGAATGTCCACCCAGAGCTTTCTGCAACATCAACTGAGGCTTCAATTAGTTTCTCCTTCTGCCATTAAGGCCTTCCTTAATTCCTTGCAGATGTGTCCTCTAAAAGCACTAACAAAACATGGGTGCACAAAATTTCATCTTGGAATCTTTTCTAAGAAACCCAACCTAAGACAGCTCCCTTGAGATGTTTTCAATCTAGTTGAGGAAGCATACTTAAAATATTCAAAAAATGATTAAAAAAAAAACGTGCAGAGGAAGGAGTTCAAAGAACAATTGGTAATTGAAAAATAGAGAAATAAGAAAAAATCAAAAGAGAAAGTAAATTTCTATGGCACAATAATCAGTTGGTAATTGACAATGGGAGAAACAGGAAGTGAGCACACTGCTGAAGAAGGAGTGATGGAAGAGCCCAGAACTTTGGTTTAGCCTGTGTTAAATCACAGATTTGACTCTTCCCTTCATTATATTACTTCAACCAAGTGGCTATCATTCTGAACTGCTGTTGTTGTATCCACTGAATGGAGAGCACAGTATATAATGGCAGGACTCTAGAGATGATTAAAATTAATATGTGAAAAAAAATGTCTGCCACATGACTGACACTCTAATAGTATCAACTGTCATTATTATTTAGGAAGTGAGAATAAAAGAAAAGGCTGCAAAAGGCATATGGTAAATCCAGGTTAGCTAGATCAGAGACCATGTGCTTTAAATAAAACCAAGGAAAAATATGAACAAAGCTACCCCAATATCTGTGTTCTTTTTCCTTTCCCTGCTATATTCTGTTTCTATATTACAATAAAAATTTCTTATGGTACCTGGGTGGCTAGTGGTAAAGCCGCTGTCTTCAGCTCAGGTCATGATCTCAGGGTCCTGGGATCGAGTCCCACACTGGGCTTTCTGCTCAGCAGAGAGCCTGCTTCCCCCTCTCTCTCTGCCTGCCTCTCTGTCTACTTGTGATCTCTCTGTCTGCCAAATAAATAAATAAAATCTTTTAAAAAAATGAAATAAATTTCTTTTTATATAATAATAGCCTCAAGATGTAAAAGGGGAGGGAGAGATATTTACTTCGCAAATCTGAAAGACAATATTACCTAGTAACATGGCTTCAGTGTGCCAAGAAATATTTCAAGAAGGACTTGATTCTTTAATTCAGAGAAACCAGTGTAAATCTTTTCCCATGATATTCTGGGGAAACTTAGCAGATGAATGAATGCTAAGAGAGGATGTGGGAATTTTCTTAGACCTAAAAGACTGAGGCAGAGAACTTAGGGACACTTCATTATTTAAAAGGTCACAGAACATATTCTGTTCCCTTTACTTCTAATTTGAATTCCTTAAAGTGTACAGGGTAATATTAAGAGGATCAAGAGGGTAAGCCCAGAAGTACAGGCTCAGGAACAAATCCTCCCCTCAAACTCTGCATGCTCTCTCATTAATGGTAATGAAACAAGTGGAGTGAAAAGTAGTGTAAACTGTTCAATCCAGGCCTCAGTTAACACTCAAGAAAACAAAGCAATTCTGTTGTGCAATATGATGGTCATTGATGCCAGTTACCTTCCTTGGGGAAAAAAATGAAATTCTAAACACCCTTCTCCTTATCCCCAAAAGAGTTTAGTTTTATTATAGACATGACTCTAGTCCAAAATGATTTATTAGTCATGGCTGCATTAATATTGTTTCAATCATGATTAAACCCTTCATTGCTTAATTTTTCACTCTTTTACTTAGCTGATAACTATGCTAATTCTAACCAGCTATCTTGAGCAAGTTCTGTATCCTTATGCCTCTGAAGGTTAGGAGGGATTTCCGTATCCAGTTTTTCAGCAAATGATCAACATTAAAGTAGAACAGTAACTAGAAGCCATTTAAAACTCAGTGAAAACCAAAACATGGAAATTCTTTCCCTTGTCTTAAATGCACACCTTATTATCTGAGCTGATTAGTCAAGCCCAATCAAAAACTGAAAAATAGATATAATTGAAGACGTGTTCAACTGTCACTGGATATATCCCTCCAATCAATTTTTTTGGCCCGAGAGCACAGTTCTATACATGAATTAGGAGTCTACTGGCCATGATGACATACGCAATGTATTCCTCATTTGATCATTTGTGTGTAAATCTCAGTAACTTGTCTGTTACTGATTTCTAATTTAATCTTCTTGTGATCTCATTGGAATCAGAGAAACTTCTTTATTATTTTATTTAAAAATGTTTTTAGTTTTTTGAGTGTCCTTTTCCTTTTATGGCTTGGCATACAGACTCTCCCTGCATGAAGTTTCATGTGTATTTGAGAGACTAAACAATTCACCTCCTCTTCTCTCACACAGAAGAATGAATGTTCTGTTGTTCCTGTGTAAAGTGTTCTGTCTGTCAAATCTGGTTGTCATAGTATTGTTCACGTCTTTCATTTCCCTGTTGATCTGCCTAGTTTTTCTATCTATTGTTGAAAGGGGGTATTGAAATCTCTAACTATTATTATTGAATCAGATTTTTCTCCCTTTCATTCGGTCAGGTTTATGTCTGTTGTTAAATGTATATACATTTAGAATTGTTAAATCTTTCTGTTTTGACTCACCATTTTATCATAATAAATATCCGTCTTTTTTTTTTTTTTTAATTCTGTCCTAAAGGGGTTTTGTTTTTTTGTTTTGGTTTTGGTTTTGGTTTGGTCTAATAGTATAGAGACTCCAGCTTTCTTTAGGTTGCTGTTTGCATGGTACACCAATCCCATCCTCTTACTTTCAACCTGTTTGGGTTTTTTAAACATAAAATACAACTATATAGGCAGCATCTATTTAGAGCAGTTTTTGAGTGCCATTCTGCCAATCTCTACATTTTGATGGAAGGTTCGATCTCTTTACAGTTAATGTAATTGCACAGAAAGCAATATTTACATCTGCCATTTCACTATTGGTTTTCTATACGTCTTATGCTTTTGTTTCCCTGTTCCTATATTATTGTCTTCTTTTGTGTTCACTAGATATTTTCTAGAGTTCCATTTTTACTTTCTTACCTTTTTTAAAACTACAGTTCCTGAGATGTTTTCTTAGTGATTTTCCTGACAATGGCAACTAGCTCCCTAACTTAAAACAATGCAGTTCAGATTAATGCTATCTTAATTTTATTTTTTTTGAAGATTTTATTTATTCATTTGACAGAGAGAGTCACAGTGAGAGAGGAAAGACAAGGAGGGAGAGTGGGAGAGGGAAAAGCAGGCTTCCCACCAAGCAGGTGGCCTGAGGCAGGGCTTGATCCCAAGACCCTGGGATCATTACCCTAGCCAAAGGCAGACGCTTAATGACTAAGCCACCCAAGCACCCCTTATGCTATCTTAATTTTTGTAGTATACAGAAACGTCGCTCCAATATAAACTTTTATAACTTCTGCATAGTCTTACATATATTTTTCTTTAAAAATACACCTACATGTATGATTTATGTATTTTTAAATATCTGTCAATAATTTTGTTAAAATTCATCCATGAATTAGACCAGTGACATCAGCTAGACATAGGATTCATTTTATAGATAATAAAGCAAAGGTCATATCGATGAAGTTATTCCCCCAGTTCTTACATACTGTTAGTATCAGTGCCAAGACATCTTATCCCTGGACCAGTGCTCTTTCAATCACATGGGATAATGGGACTCTTTCATAGGAGTATTTTACCTCAGAAATTCATTTTTACAGAGATGTATCATTGATGATCTGGAAATTCTACTGACTCAAATATTCAAGAGTTACAACTCTGAGTCTCTGACTCTCCATCATTACTCTCTTCATTTGAACATTTCCTTAGTCCCCCTGAGCAGCAAGGACCCTACCACAAGGAAATGATGATTTTCAAATCTTTCTTATTTCAATCAATACAAGACTCTAAGAATAAAAGTAAAAGTAAAAGTGTATATATACACACACACACACATACACACACTCTACATCTCCTCCTCAGGCTGAGCAAGCGATTAACTTATTGCCTACTTTATCCTCAACTCCTCAATCCCTCAGTGTGTATTCGTATTTATTATTACTCCACTGACCTAACTACAAAACATAAAGATAGGGAGGAAAAAAATACCCTTGAAATTTAAAAAAAAGGAAAACCAGAGACATTATTAAAGTAAATAAAAGAATCACTTGACCACAGAAAGCACATCTTCTCACACAGAGGGCTCTTAATCTGAGGGCTATTCATACCCTAGGGATGAAAATCACTCAAATTCTGGACACTGGTTAATAGAACGAATTCCAAAAATATTGGCTTTTGTTTTGTCACATGCCTCAGCCAATTCACCCAGGGACAAACCTTTTATTGTCTGTATAAGAGGTGAATGTGGTCATCAACTGCGTCATCTGTATGATCTTTTCCTGTTACGTCAGCTTCCAGTCCAAACTTACATAGAATATCACTGAAGAAAATCTCTTAGTATTCTGATTTCATTTCTAAAATATTGAAAGAGAGTTCGTGTTTGTATCAGTCAGCTTAAGCCAAGTTGGTATCTGATAATAAATGATACTAAAACTAGTCAGTTGAAACATTAAAATATTATTTTTTTACCTGGCGATTCACAGACCTGTACCCCTGGGGATAAAAATATATGTTTATAAAAAATAAAATTAAAAAAAATATTATTTTTTGTCCTCATTAATATTGATTATGGATGTGGTCAGTTCTTCTCCATGTCACCTTCACCCAGGAACTCAGAAAAGTTCTGTTTTCAGATGCTGTTTGCTTCAAGACTGAGGAAAAAGATCTCATGGTAAAATACACACTGGCTATTAAAATTTTCTCTTAGAAAGAACACACATTGCTTATGTTCATAGTTCACTGGGAGAAGCAAGTCATCTGATCAAACTGAATGATAATGGGGCAAAGGTATATATAATTCTCCTACAATGAATATCTCTACATACAGGGTACCCCATGAAGAGACAGTAGAAAAGTAAGGAATATCATGAAAATTAATATAATCTACCACATTTCATTAAGTTATATCTTCTTTAGGAAATCAAAGCTCAAAAACAGTGCTACCTAATAGAGTATTCAGTGAAGATGAAAATACTCCATGTTTGCAATATTCACAATTAATGTGGCTAGTGAATGAAAAACTAAATTTTTAATTTTATATAATTTTTATCAATTGAAATTTAAATAGCCACATGTGGATGGCAGTTACTAACTATGTTGGGCACCCCTTCTCTAAAGCTTAGATTTAGAGAAAGGGAACCAGGGTAACCACCAGGTCCTAAATAAAATGAACATGTAATGATGCCTGGGAGAAGATAGACTGGCAGGAAGTCGTGGGAAATCACCCAAGAAAGCCTCCACATGGGTGAAAAGCTTAGTGGCAAAGCGGAGTTTGGTCTTGATAAGTTCTCCTGCAAAGATAGCTGGTTGCTGATAGATCATGGAAAAAATGTCAGTGTGGCACTGCAAAATGTTAATGTGACCCTGAAAAACACAATTTTTTGAAAACGAAAATTACTCTGTGCTTCTGGAATGAAGACTAAGAACGTTTCTCTCCCAAAACAAGAATTTGGAAAGGAATGTGTTTTGGAATTGCTGGGACTACCCAGAGTCATGAAATAGATTTCTCAGATTTCGAGAGACAACACTGTCCTATGGCTTTAGCCATAGCAAGGTTGTATTTATGTCCTTCTTGAAAGAGGCTTTCTAATCCATTCTCACCGTACACAGAGAGAACACAAATGCTTGAGGGTTTCTCTTGACAGTGGGATATATACTACTCAAGACTCCATATTCTGAGGCTCTTGCCATTCTGTACATTTCATAGAAATATAGCCCTGTCTCTTCCTTACCCTCCTCCCAGCCCCACCTTAGCTCCATTTCCAGGCCTAGGACATCTGATAAAACCTGCAAAATCTAGTCTTGAAGTGGAGTCTGAGCTTGTGTTACAGAAGGGAGTAGTGGTGAGGGATGAGGCTCTGGAATCAGAAACCTGGTTTGAGTCTCAACTTTGCCACTCAAAACTACCTGACCTGGAGTAAGTTGATGAACTTCTCTGAGTCACACTTACCTCATCTGTAAAATATAGATAACAGCACCTACATCATTTCTTCTGAGGAGTATATATAGTAAGGCATGTGAAGTGTTTAGTCCATTTTCTGTCATAAAGAAAAGTACTCAGTGAATGGCAGGCTTACATTCATAATCTATTCCAACTCTTCAATTTTTTTAAGGATTTATTTATTTATTTGAGAGTGAGAAAGAGAGAGCACATGCAGGAGCAGGAGGGGCAGTAGAAGAGAGAATCTCAAGCAGATTCTGCATTCGGCATGGAGCCTAATGCAGGGCTTGAACTCACCACCCTGAGATCAAGACCTGAGCTGAAACCAAGAGTCAGATGCTTAACTGACTATGCCACCCAGGCACCCTTCAACTCATTTTTTTTTTAAGTGGGAAATGCCTTCGTTTAAATTAATTCATTTAAGTCTAAACATTACCACACCTGATCTATCAATAACACTTCACTGTACCCTCCTTGAAATACTTCTTTTATGTATTTGCATTAAAAAAGATGCTAGAAAGACTTGAATGTTAATTCTAGCTCTAGCACTTCTT
This sequence comes from Lutra lutra, assembly GCF_902655055.1. Lineage (NCBI taxonomy): Eukaryota > Metazoa > Chordata > Mammalia > Carnivora > Mustelidae > Lutra > Lutra lutra. The sequence continues at coordinate 158,584,503 of NC_062278.1, forward strand.
AGCTGGATATGTGCCCACACTACCTTCTTATCTTTGGAATGAATATAATCATATCCAACTCGCCTTGTTAGTATGAGGATTAAATGATTAATTGTACATAAAAAGCCTATACCATAGCATCTGGAAAAGGTGCTCCAGGAATTTCTTTGGATTCTTACTCCATTGTTATATTCAAAGAGATTCCAGATACACAAAAGCATTCAATACCTTCTAATTTTATAGTTAACTTCTGCCTTGTCAAACATTTATGACCATATTTCTTATTCGAAACAAAACTCAAAAGAGTACATTTTAACAGCAAGGAGACAAGCTCTACACAAGCCTAAGCATTTACTCCACTGGGCAAAGAAAAATACAAAGTTAAACAGTATATTAGTTACATCGTAAAGAAGGGAAGGTTGATTCATGTTGATGACCTTGTCCTAATATAATATAGCAATACTCTTCTAGCTGCATGAAACCTAATTGTGTCCTTTGACAACATCTTGAGAGTGCTTAAGATAAAGACAGAAACAAAGACATACAGAGGAAAAAACAGAGATACCCTAGAACTGGTATTTATTTCAGGTGCCACCAGCATCCTATAAATCTTTTGGGGGAAGCATGCAATCTTTACTGACAGGGACTTGCCTGGTACACTGACTTGCTTGACATGAGGTCAGTATTAATCACATAACAAAAATTTATTAATTGAACATGCATGAAATATATATATTGTGCAGCCTTTGGCAAGCTAATTTCCAGGACCTTTATAGTCATGGCTGTTTCAGTAGAAGCATTGGGAACAGTAGAATTCATAAAAACAAAAACAAAAACAAAACAAAACAAAAACAAAAACAAAAACCAACAGCTGTAATACATGTCATGTAGCTTCACCAAATTATCGAAACTCAACATACCTTACTGTGCTGTTTTATCTGTTTCAAAGAGGTAACATACTTTGAAATGTCTCTAGGAGATCTAATTGGAGACTGATTTCATTGATTTATTCACTTCATTATTCAAATATATATTACAAAGCTCCTGTATCTCAGATACTAGACTAAGCACTGTAGATCTTAAACAAACATAACATATTTCTGGCTCTAAAAGGTTTTAAACATATTCAAATATGTTGGGGTTTTTTGGGGGGGAGGGAAGATGGGTCACCTCAGTTCAATTTGGTATACATTAATACACAAGTCAAGGCTTAAGAATAAGCCAAACCACCCAGTCATTCCCTCGTCCATTTCTGTTCCATCAGAACACTTGCTTCTAAAAGAAAGAATCATTATAAAAGTAATAAAATGTGAAAAAATGAGAATGGATCCACCAAGGCTGGCATAACAAAATAGCACAGACCGAGTGGCTTAAACATCAGAAATTTATTTTTTTCACAGTTCTAGAGACAAGAAGTCCAAGATCAAAATGCCACCATGATTATTTTCTGATGAGGACTCTTCCTGGCTTGTACACAGTTGCTTTCCCACTGTGTTCTTACACAATCTTTTCTCTAGCTGTGCTTGAAGAGAGAGAAAGCCAGAGACACACACACAAAGGGAGAGAGAGAAGGGAAGAAAGAGAGAGATCTGTTCTCTCTTTCAAATGAGACGGGCAAATGCAGAGCAGTTGCAAATAAACAGGGATTGTCTATAAGGAAGATGTGAGGGAGTGAATTAATGAGTGTCATCCAGCTCTCAGCAGTAGACCCATACCAGTTCTTTCCTCCTCTCCTTATAAGGACACCAGTACTGTTGAATTACAGTCCATCCTTATGACCTAATTTGACCTTAATTATCTCCTTAAAGACCCCATATCCAAATAGTCACTCTGGGGGTTAAGGCTTCAACTTAAGAATTATAGAGGGGGTACATAGTTCAATCCACAACAATGGGGATATTGAAAGATAGAATCTTGAAATTTCATTGTGCCTGGATTAGGAAGGAGCAGAATATTAACTGAATGCCCATTTAGACACCACATCCACTAAAGACATTTGTAATCACTTAACTGAAACACAACTCATTTTTCAAGTAATTTATAAGCAATACACTCCTCACTAGGGCTTTGAAAGTAACATTTGCTTTCCATCCCTTCAGCTCATATTTGATTGTACTGGCAGGAAATCAAGACTCACAGAGCTACCTCCTGTCTAATCAAAGTTAGCATACAGTAATAATTGGAGGGCACTGACACATAACATTGAATGGTGCCAGTCAGAAATATTGCACTGAGCTCAATGTGTATATTTTTTAAAAAAGGCTGGAGAAGACAACTTCAGTCTCTCTGTCAAAGAGGAAGGATTCTTTTTCAAAGCAGGAAGAGAAGAATTACTGAAAATCTTTCTTCATCAGTGTATTTTTATGAGATTCCCAAGATTAATCTATTCAGGATCCCTGAGGTATCTCAGGATCCATAAAAATGCAAACATATTTGTAAAAGTGTTATGAAGAGTGAAAAAGCCAAAACTCTTGAAGTTATGTAATTTTTCTGGAAAGTGCCTCAAGAGAAGAACGTGATGAGAGGTTCGTGCATGGTCTTAGGAAAAGTCATCTTCATTCCTGTTAGAGAAGCTAAGAATTCTGATTAGAAAATGTAATCTAACTCAGGAAAAATCATGTGTTTTTTCTATTCAGCCACTCCCTTACTGGGTCTTCTCCCAATCCGTCTTTGCCCATGTTGAAGCAAAGGTTATCAAATTGAACCAGACATTTTATTTTTGACAAAATGGCTGGGTATCTAGCCTGAACTAAAAGTTAAATAAATATTCTCTCTGAGAAAGCAACTTGGTGCCAAAATTAATCCCCTGTTTCATGTTAAATTTTTTTTAAAAAATTACTAATTGAACTGAAATTTCAGTTATTATTTTTATTTTATTCTTCAGTTATTATTTCATTTTATTCATTTCTGAAGGTTCAGAAAACAAATGTCAAGAGTTAATGATGCATATCCACTCTATTAAATTCAAAAGATATTCTTACTTAAATGCAATGAAAACTATTTCTTTGTTTAACAGCATACTAACACAATGAATTTTCTAAGCAAGTTTTAATGATAGATAACAAAAATGTTAGAAAAGCTTATACAGTAACATCCTTAACTACAGTGTGTAAGCTAAGAGGCTCAGTGTCAAAGAAATAGGGATATTGCTTCTATCTACTGAAGTAGCTTACATCTTTCATTTTCCAAAAATCATGGCATTCTCTAAATTCAACATAATGCAGGGCTCCCACTTAAAAAAAAAATAGCTTTTCAAAAAATGCAGAATGTCAGATGTCAGATGTCAGGTTTTCTATTGCATTTTCATTGTATTTCAAATGTTATTGGAAATAAACAGAAAGTGACTTCTCCTTTCATTGAAGAGGACAGGCAACAAGGAACAGTGCAGGAGGAAGGGCTAGGATGTGGTATCACACCTGCTGAAGTTGACAAAATCACTTCATCTGGGGCACAAAGACGAAAGACTCTGCAATTATGGTTCAAGCAAATAAGACAAGGGCAAATGCAGAGCAGTTGTACATAAACAGGGGTTGTCTACGAGAAAGATGTGAAGAAGTGAATTCCTGAGTGTCTGCCAGGTCTCAGCAACAGACCCACACCAGAGAACGCATGGAAGTGAAGGACAATTGAAGGCCCAGATACTCTGGTCTCCAACAATGAAAATGTAGTCTGCAGACCAGCAGCCCTATTGTCACACAGGAACACATTAGAGATGCAGAATTGGAAGCCCCATCAAAGAGCTACTGAATCAGAGGCTACATTTAACAAAATTTCTGAGTTATGCATATGCACTCTGAGGCTTGAGAAGCACTGTTTTCATTTTTTGCTTCCTGCTCAAGCTCTGCCATTAGAGTATTCCTAACCTCAGATCTCACATCTATTATCTCTCAGAACTCCTTTTATTCCCAGCCTTAATCTCTAATGATACACTTTTCTTCTTCTCTTAGTAAGTGTATTAACATTTTTTCAGTGTATTAAAATTCTTATTGAAAACTTAAAACAGATGCTCATGTATATGTGTGATTTGGGGCATCTAATTTTGGTCAAATGATAAACAAAAGAAATTATTACTTAGTAATTACTATGGGATTAAATAATTTTCTATTTGGAAAAAAATGATTAATTTTTTTCCACTATAGATGGTATAAAAAAACAATTTTCAAATAGAGTAAAAGTTAAGTGTGAACAAAGAGCCATAGAAACCTAGACAAGATGTACTGCCTTATCTCAAAGTAAAAAAGGCATCTACACACATATTTTCAAAACTAAGAAACAAAAGGAAAAAATATCGATCTTAAGATATAAAAATTAGAGTCGACTAAATGTCAAAATAAATAAAAGTAACAGAGAAACCACAAGCCATACATAATATTTACAAAATAAATGGTAATCAAAAGAATAATATGCTTATTAAATATAAAGTTTTTACAAACCAGTAAGAAATACAAATGTCATGATAGAAAGCTAGAACATGACATAAGTAAGCAATTCATTAAGGACAGAGTTAACTGCCGATATTTGAAAACCTATTCTAGGGGCACCTGGATGGCTCAGTGGGTTCAGCCTCTGCCTTCTGCTCAGATCATAATCTCAGGACCCTGGGATCGAGCCCTGCATTGGTCTCTCTGCTCAGAGGGGAGCTTGCTTCCCCCTCTCTCTCTGCCTGCCTCTCTGCCTACTTGTGATTTCTCTGTCAAATAAATAAATAAAATAAAATAAAATAAAGAAATAGAAAACCTATTCAATACCGTTAGTTAAAAAAAAATAAATCTCCAGAAAATGATAATAATGAACCACACTATCAGATACCAAGACCCATTATATTCTCTGAGTAAATATGGAGAGGTAGTTGTGGTGCAAAGAGATATAAGTGGATTCTGAAACAGAATAGAGGCCAGAGAACTACACTTCTATGGCCAATTGATTTATGACAAAGGACACTTGCAGTGCAGGGGAATAAAGAATGGTTTTTATAATAAATTGTATAGGGTGAACTGGACATTCTTATTGGAAAAAAAATGCATCTTGATTTCTACTGCATACCATAAACAAAAGCTATTCTGGACGGATTGCAGACATAAATTTGAAAGATAAAGAACTAAAAAATTTCACAGGAGAATGTCTTTATGTCTTTGGAATAGGCAAAGATTTTTTTTTTTTAAGATTTTATTTATTTGTCAGAGAGAGAGAGAGAGAGAGAGAGTGAGCACAGGTAGACAGAATGGCAGGCAGAGGCAGAGGGAGAAGCAGGCTCCCCACCGAGCAAGGAGCCTGACGTGGGACTTGATCCCAGGACACTGGGATCATGACCTGAGCCGAAGGCAGCTGCTTAACCAAATGAGCCACCCAGGCGTCCCTAGGCAAAGATTTTTTAAATGGAACAAAGTTCTGCAGACTACAAAAATTGATACATCAAATTTGTTAAGATTAATACAGTTGAATTTCATCAACGGTTATCATTAAGAGAGGAAAAAGGTAAGCTGCAGACAGAAAATATTTTAGTGCATTTATCTGACAAATGACTCATTGAAAATGTATAAATAATTTTGTAAATCAGTTCAAAAAGAGAATTAAATGAGAAAAGAATGAGCAAAACATTTAAATAGACATGCCACAAAGAAGGATATCCAAGTGGCCAGTGACCATATAAAATACATTCAGCATGGACGCCTGTGTGGCTAGGTTGAGCGACTGCCTTCGGCTCAGGTCATGATCCTGGAGTCCTGGGATTGAGGCTCCCTGCTCAGCAGGGAGTCTGCTTCTCCCTTTGACCCTCCCCCTTCTCACATTCTCTCTCTTTCTCATGCTCTCTCTCTCAAATGAGTAAATAAAATCTTTAAAAAAATACATTCAGCTTTATTATGAAAACCACAGTAAGATATCATTCCCAACCCAAAAAGCTAATATATCTGTGTATACACACACACACACACACACACACACACAAAGACACATGCAAACATATATACATGTAGTGTTTCTAAAGTGTCTTAGACTCTAAAGGCTTTTTTTTTAAATTGACTCCATCTCTCTTTATTTCCAAAGTTTTCTCTTTTTAGAATATTTTTAAAACATGAACCCAAAGTGGAAAAAGTATGGTTATATTTCAATCTTCATAGTGTAGGAGTCATGTCCAACATCCCTGATTCATATTGCTACATTTTAAATAGCACCATCAAATCCATGTCTAAACTGATTTTACCCATGGAAAATCTGAATTCCTAGCATTAAAGTAAGATAATGGATCCAACTTTTGGGTTGCAAAGTTATTCATCAAGTCAGCAGAAGATCAGCTACATGTTGAATGCAAGATACTGTACAACACACCTCTCAGTATAGCTAGCACAATAACTTAGATTATCAACTTCCACTAGATTCTTAAAGATGTGTGAATACTGTAATAACATTTTCACTTGGAAAATAATGATTTTCCTGATCTTTCTCACAAGTTTTGTCATTAACTGTATTATTCAAACCCTAGCCCCAAAGTCAAATGGTCTTGTAGGAAGGTTAAAGCCATTATCATGGACAGGAAATTTTTGATCCAAATTGCTTAGGGGATGCTGGAAAGAGACTGCCTTATAGTCTGCCCCTACATTAATCTGGGTGCAGGCAACCTAAGAAGCCTGGAGTTAAGAGTGGTCACATCTCAGAAAGAACAGAAATTGGCTTCTCTGAGATGTTCTTAATTCTGTTGAACACAGACTGACCAAAGACTTGAGTGCCAGTAATCCATGTAAAGAGAAATGCTATGAACTACCTAAGACAACTACCAAATGGAAGTTACAGAATCCTCTTGGAGATGTATGTAGTATGAGCAAAATTGGAGGTGAGATTGAGTCTGCTAGGGGAAGCCACAAGACTGAGCAAGCTGAGAAACTGGAAAAAAGAATCATTCATATGTTTTAATGCTGTGTAAGTAACCACACGACCATGTAGTGGCTTACTTGCTCACAGTTCTATGAGGTAGGATTTCAGCAAGAGTGCACTGGAAGCATCTCCTCTCTATTGCATGGTGTCTAGGTCCTCTCCTGGGGTGGCCTGATAGATTAAGGCTGGCTGGATTCCCAAATGAGGGTCACTTGTCTGAGGCCTCATCGCACTGCCCAACTGTGCTCCTCCAACCTCTTCCATGTGTCTTCTCCATGTGTCTTGGGCTTCCTCACAGAGTGGTAGTTATAAGGATCCAAATAGGAGTGTTCCAGAATGACTAGCCTCATTGTGAAGACATTATAAAAACATGCTGACAATCAGAGAAAGACAACTATCATATGATCTCCCTGATATGAGGAAGTGGAGATGCAACGTGGGGGGTTTGGGGGGTAGGAAAAGAATAAATGAAACAAGATGGGATCCGGAGGGAGACAAACCATAAAAGACTTTTAATCTCGCAGAACAAACTGAAGGTTGCTGAGGGGAGGGGGGTTGGGAGAAGGTGGTGGGGTTATGGACATTGCGGGGGGTGGTGTGTGTGCTGTGGTGAGTGCTGTGAAGTGTGTAAACTTGGCGATTCACAGACCTGTACCCCCAGGGCTAAAAATGCATTATATATTTATTAAAAAATTTAAAAAATTAAAAAGAAAACATGCTGACATTGTACTTGCTAATGCTTAATTGTCCAAAGCAAGTTGCACATCCAAGCCCATAGTCAAGGTAAAAGGGATTATCCCAAGGATGTGAATTCCACTTCTGTCATTTGGTGACTGTGACATATTGGTAAATATTTAACAACCAGTTCTCCAAGAAAAACAGCTCTGATTTGTAGCATTTGCCAGTTTTCCTGCTGTGACCCATTGAGGTTACCAAAGTGATAAGCCAAAATAATAAAATATGGAGCTGGGAAGAGATGCACATGGTTGGTTCTCACAAGCCAGTATGAGCTGTTTCCAGCACACTACTGTCAGGACACGTAAGCTGTGACAGTGCTCGGTAGGGACCAAACCTAGAAGACCAGAAAGACAGGAACATCACTGGTGATATCAGAAGAGCTGGAATAAAAAATGCCCATTCATTCGATCCACACCACTCACCTACCCAAATGCCATGACTTAGAAGAGAGAGGTAGGAAGGATTTTAATTCTGAAAGTACAAACATTAACATATTTAAACTGATGCATCAAACTAAACTCAGTGGATTGATCTAATATATAGCATTCCCTTTGCTCCAGTAGGATGTGGAATTGCGATACAGATCAGATCAATTAGAAAAAAAAAATTGTATTTAGAATGAGGATATTTATTAGAATGGACAGTGCTTCTCCTATAAAACCAAGGACAGTCCCTAAAGAAGAATTTATAATTCTAATTCTAGCAAGTCAGTGTTGGGGGATGGTGCAGAAAAAAAGATTAATCACTTCTCTGAATAATAATGGGAATTAATAATTACAAGGAAAGGAGAAAGTGCGGTACTAACGATGAGACAGTTAAATAACTCTGCTTCTTCATTATGGATTTAGTCCAGATTTAGACCTCAAGCCCTGAGGCCTAAAATGGCAAAGGAAGGGTGTTAAACACAACCTCCTTCCCACACACATGCACACACAAGACCATACACAGACACACCACACCCCATACACATACATGCACACACCACACACACACACACACACAATTCACACACTCTACACACGCACACACATGAGCATGCAACACTCCTCACACCACAGCCCCTACACATAGATACACACATACCACATATATACAATCCACACATGCACACATGAGCACGCAAACACTCCCCACACCACACCCATAAACATACATTCACATACACCATACACCACACACACGCATACACCTGACACACCATACACACCACACACACACCCCACAATGCACACACCCCACACATACACACACATGAACATGCACACACACCCCACACCACACCCTGTAGACATACATGCACACACACCATACAGTCACACCCCACCACACACACACACACACACGCACACCACACCACACATCACACATGCAGTAAGACATGACATTCCACACTTAGCGTTAGGACCTGGGGATAAAAGGAAATAATGGGGATGTGGCAAAATAAAGATGATATTCCCAGTCCAGGGCGCCGGCCTCTTTTTAAGCCTATTTTTACCAACTGGAATCTGAGTTCATTTTGCTCCATATTCTCCTTTTCAAGAGAACCTGGACATATGGATGTTTGAATGAAATCTCTAGAACTTCATGTGTGTCCAAGTAACTCAAATTTCTGTTCTTTTTCTCTTCTTTTTTTCCTTCCCTCCTTCTTTCCTTCTTACTTTATGCTTGTGTGTGTGCGTGCGTGTGTGTGTGTGTGTTTATGTGTGTGTTTAACGTTGTATGGTTCAATGTTAAATGTTAAAACCAAGCAATTTCACAAGTTTTGGTCAAGTGGTTTGTTACTTCTGGTTTAGACAGCACTATGCCTGCAGATCAACTTCTGGGCTTCTACAATGTTCATCTATATGTTTGATTTAGTCTCTATGAGAGTTCATAAACATACATGTCCATGCCTGCCCATACACATGCTGGCAGGAGTTAGTGATTAAACCCAGGCCGTACAACTCCACATCCAATATCATTTCTACTGCTGCATGCTGTGTCTTAGGCTATGGAAATATGATTCACCTATTATTCATTAAAATGAAACATTAAAACATGATACTTTATAGGAATATGAAATTTTAGGTCTATGGTCATGATCAAATATATTTAATTGATGTATTTGGCATACATGCAGAAGGCCTTCCTTAAAAAGATTGGTAAGGGGTATTCTGCATCTATCCTGTATTCTTTTTTTTTTTTTTGGATACTATTTTTATTATTATTATTTTTTATTTCTTTTCAGCATAACAGTATTCATTGTTTTTGCACCACACCCAGTGCTCCATGCAATACGTGCCCTCCCTAATACCCAACACCTGGTTCCCCCAACCTCCCACCCCCACCCCTTAAAAACCCTCAGGTTGTTTTTCAGAGTCCATAGTCTCTCATGGTTCACCTCCCTTTACAATTTCCCTCAACTCCCTTCTCCTCTCCATCTCCCCATGTCCTGTATTTTTTGGTATGGAGGATCACCCAGAGTTCCACAATGACACCACTCCAGAGCCTCAGGACCCTGGAAGTTTTGTGGCAGAGCAGCTACCAGGATAAGTCTGGTGATGAGTGGCATTGGATCAAATCCCAGTTCCAATATTAACTAACAATAGAAATTTGACAGGTGTCCCAAACTCCCCAAGCTCCATAATTCCTATATTTTGAAGATACAGATAATAATGCTATGTACCTCAGAGTGTTATGTAGAGGGAAAAAGGAAATAACAAATGTAGAGAACTTGGCATGGGGCCTGGTATATACTAAGCACTTAATTTTGTTATTTTATTCCAGAAGTTGTGAGTCAGCTTGTGGCAAAGATTCTGAATATTCTGATTACTCTGAGAATTTTAAAAAATTATATTTGCTACTGAAATTAAAGTCAAGATGCTATAACTTTCATTATTACTGCTGCTGCTGCTTTCCATTCTGACTTATTCGTACAAACACCCTTCACCTAAAAAAAGGAGGAAAAAAGTCCGCAAGAAATTCCTGTGATAAGGTAATTGTGTGTGTGTGTGTGTGTGCTACACGTATCTATATTTTCAGACCATATTTGGAAGTTTTCTCATTTACATATAGAGTATATTTCTATCTGCAGGTGTCCAGTTGGACCCTGTCTGAATTTGGAAAATCATTTAGGAAAACTCTAAGTCAGCTTAAATATCAAACAATTCTTTTCGCATTGATGGGATTATAGGCTCTTTGGCTCTTTAAAACAATTTTCTTCTGCTTCCCCTTTTTCTTGCATTTTCTAATTTAATAAACATATGATATTCTTAAAACCACAAAAAAGTGACTTATATTAAAATGAAATAATTGGCTCAAGAATGATAACATTTCCAGGTGCTTCATTGTTCCTTATATGAATTAACATAATTAAAATAAAGCTATATCAGTACTTGCCAGTATTGAGACATTTTTGGCTTTCAGAATTTGACCAGAGGGACCTTGAAATGTAGACGGAAGTTTTTCTTAGGTAGAGAGGAATGAAAATTCAGGTCATTTACATATACCCGGAATTGCATAAAAACAAATTTATATTTTATTGAAAATGTGACTTAGCTGGGCTACTACTCAGAGCAAGTGTTTTAACTATTCTTCCTTGTAACATAATAGTTTAAATCGTGTACCACTTAGCTGCTTCTGTGTAATAAGTCACTTCAAACTTGATGATTTAAAACCTAGAGATATTTTTAGCTCGTGAATCTGTGAGTAACCTAAGTGGTTCCTTTGGTTTAGGTCAAATTTAGCTGATTTCAGTTGGACCGATTCATGTACCTGTGGTCATGCAGTGGACAACCAGCCTAGAATGGCCTCACTCACATGTCTGGTGATTAGCCGGCTGTTGGTCTAGTGAAGAGGGTGATGGGTCTCCACTCTCTCCTCCTCCAGTAGGCTAGCCTGGAATTGTTCAGATAGTGATTGCAAAGGTCCCAAGAGAGTAAACCTAGGTTTGGCATTGGCACACCATCACTAGTCCTAGGTTCTTCTGTTCAATGGAAGTTATAAGGCAAGGCCAGGTTCAAGAGGTGAGGAAAGAAAATACCTCTTGATGGTAGGAGTAGCAAGTCATATTGCAAAAAGCATCCATACAAAAAGTAAACAATTGAGGTCATTACTGGAACTGACCAAATATAAACCTTGCTCGTATTTACAAATATAGAATCAAAGCCCTCATAGAGTGAAATTGCTGGGGTTCAAACATTAATGGTATTCAAAGAACAGGCAATGTGTAGGGACATCAACGTTTTAGGTATAAAATATATCCAAAAGCCTAATGACAACACATTCCTGTATCATCACTTTTTCATTTCCATGGAAATGGAAATGTCACATTTTTGTTTCTCTTCTCAAAAAAAAAAAAAAAAAGGGGGGAAGCAATTCTGTTTAGAAGGGCCTCATTCCTTCTGCATGCCTTTAATGTAAACCTCCCAGCCAGGACCAGTAATCTGTTTCCTCTTCTCTTTGCAAAGTTAAAATCAGTCTGTAGGTCTTTGACATGCTGTTCACAATTTTACTCAGTAGCTTCAGTAACAACTCCAAGCAGTAGTTGTGTTTTGATGGAGAAAATCAGTGATGTGCTTTAAATGAACATAAGTTAAGTGGTTGATGACAACTATAAATTGAACAAGATTATTTTGTTAGTGAGAAATAAACTTCACTTACCAAGAAGTACAGTAAGCAATTAACAAATGCATTTTCTGTAGGTAAAACTAAGTTTATAAGTTAGGCAGTAGTTTATATGGTAAGTTTATGTACTAAGACTGGGTAGAAAGTGGAAGCTAAACACCAATGCATCTGATTCTGCTTTCCACCTGCCTAACATACTTTCCTTCCCATCTAACACAGTCTGGAGGGATGAGGGTGTGGTTGGCACCAAAGTGCCCAGCACGGGGGGCTCAATCATGACTTGTCTAAGCCTATGTTGCTGAACTTGCCTTTAGTTTCCTCCTTTATAGGCAGATAGGTCGCCATGTCTGCAGTTATTAAAAAATGGAAATATCTGCTGTAGGCAAGAATTTGAGGAAATTTATAGTTTTTAAAGACTGCATAAATGCATATTTCTTGCCCTTTCATGAAATATAAATACATTGAAATATATTACATTATATATATCATATATTACACTATATATATTATAATGTGTTTTACTACATATGTATTACATTACTGACCTTATAACACATCAAAATGCAATATATTTGATAATAACAACAAAATGGAAGTGGGTGGGCAAAAAGTGTGTTGGAGTAAGGAAAAGACACCATATGATAACTTGATTCTACAGGAATAAGTAAGAAAACATGAAATTGTAAATAAAAACTATAAAATAAATGTATACTTGCTCTTATTTCTTCTCTCAGCTTTAAAGACATAAAATTATATAAAATTATAATTATAAATCATGTTATTGAGTTTGTAACATATACAGATAGAATATTTATAACAATAACAATACATAAAGGGTAAAAGAGAATAAACTATGTAAAAGTAATGTTTCCTTTTTTATTAAGATTTTTTATTTTATTCCAGTAGAGTTAACATACAGTGTTATATTAGTTTCAGGTATACAATATAGTGATTCAGCAATTATATACATTACTCAGTGCTCATCATGATAAGAGTACTCTTTAATTCCCATCCCCTATTTCACCCATCCCCCAACTCCTCCCATCTGGTAACCATCAGTTTGTTCTCTGTGATTAAGAGTCTGTTTCTTGGTTTGTCTCTCCATATATATATTTTTTTTCCTTTGCTTGTTTTGTTTCTTAAATTCCACAGAGGAGTGAAATCATATGGTATTTGTCTTTATCTGACTGGTTTATTTGGCTTAGCATTATACTCTGTAGCTCCACCTATGTCATCACAAATGGCAAGATTCCATTTTTTATGGCTGAATAACATTCAATTGTGTATAAAAATACCATTTTCTTTTCCATTAATCTATTGATGGCTATTATGGGCACTTCCATAATTTGTCTATTATAAATAGTGTTGCAATAAACATAGAGGTGCAGTTTTTCACTTCTAATTACCCCAGTAAATTCAAAAGTGCACTTTTGAATTAGTGTTTTTATATTTTGGGGGTAAATAATCAGTAGTTAATACTGGATCATAGAATAGTTCTATTTTTAAATTTTTGAGGAACTCACAGAAGCAATGTTTTTATATTTCACTAGAACTTACCATAAATCAGAAGTATATATTAATAAAGTATATATAGAAAGCCAACTAAAGGAATTAAAGTATTATCCTTGTTTACTAAAAATTATAAGACATGTTGAAAAAAAAATTGAAACAACCTAAATAAATGGAAAAACTTCCCACGATCATGATTCAGAAGACTTACACAGATGGCAATGTCCCTAAACTAATACACAGATTTAATGCAAAATCTACCAAAATCCCAACCAAGTTCTCTTCATAAACAGATAAACTGGTTCTAAGTTCATATGGAAGTTCAAGGGAACCATTTTAGCCAAAACAACATTGAAAAGAAGGACAAGGTCAAAAGAGTCATACTTTCTCTTATTAAAACTTACTACAAAACTATAGTAATCAAGACACTGTGCTCTGGCATAAAGATAAATATATAGACCAATGGAATAGAATTAAGAATCCAGGAATAAACCCTCATTTTCCCCGTCAGTTGATTTTCAACAATGTTGCCAGAAATATTCTATTGGAAAAGAGTAGTCTTCAATAAATGGAGCTTGGAAACTGGATAATCACACTCAAAACACTTAAGTTGGACTCCACTCCACATGAGACAAAAATTAACTTGATTTTGATCACAGACCTAAATGTAAATGTTAAAACTTTAGAGATTTTAGAAGAAAATATAGGACTTTGAGTCAGGCAAAGACATATTATAATATGAACGCCAAAGCCCAAGCTATAAAGGGAAAAATAAATTGGACTTAAAATTAAAATATTCTGTTTCAAAGGATTCCAACAAAAAAAGTGAAAAAAAAAAGACTACAGAATAGAAGAAAATATTCTCAAATTATATATATGATGAGACTTCTATCTAGAGTATATAAACAAATATTAGAACCCAATAATAAAATGACAAAAAATAAGACAATCCAAATAGATATTTCTATAAGGAATATAAAAAATGGCCAATAGGCATATGATAAAATGCTCTCCATCAGTAGTCATCAGAAAAAAGCAAACCGAAACCACTAAAAATACCACTTCCCCTGACAAGCACACAGATAATAATAAATGTTGGCAAGGATGTGGAAAAATTGGAACCCTTATACCTTGCTTCTGCAAATGTTGCATGATGCTTTGCAAAAACTGTTGCAGTTTCTCAAAATGTTGACCAAAATGTTGAACAAAGAGACACCATATGATCTACCAACTTCAATACTACATATATATGCAAGAAAAATGACAACATTTTTTCATAAAAAAACTTCTAAGTAAAATATTTATAACACTATTGTTATAAAAGCCAAAAGGTGGAAACAATCCAACTTGCCTTCTGCTTAGGTCATGAACATGCTTAGGTCCTGGGATAGGGTCCTGGGATCAAGCCCTGTCTTGGGCTCCCTGTTCAGCAGAAGAGTCTGCTTCTCCCTTTCCCTTTGCCCCTGCCCCTGCTTGTGCTCTCTCTCACTCATTCTCTCACTTTCAAAAAAATAAATAAAATATTTTTTAAAATGTGGTATATCAATAGAGTGGAATATTATTTGGTAATTAAAAGGAATAAAGTACTGGTATTATGACAGCATAGATGATCCCTGAAAATATCATGCTAAGTGAAAGAAACAACATAAAAGACCACCTGTTATATGATTCCAATAATATAAAATGTCAGAAAAGGCAAGTTTATAGAAACACAGTATGGATTAGTGGTGCCCTATGGCCAAGAGTGTTAGGGAGAAATGAGGCATGCTTACTAACTGATATGGGACTTCTTCAGGATAATTCATGAAAATATTCAAAATTGATTGTGAGTATGATTGCACAACTCTCTGAAAGTGTGAAAATCATTGAGTTGTATACATTCAGTGAGTAAATACATGGTATGTGAGTATATCTCAATAAATCTGTTACCAAAAAAAGTCATCCCAGGGGCTTCTGGGTGATGCAGTCAGTTGAGTGGCCAAATTTTGGTTCCTCTTAGGTCATGATCTCAGAGTCCTGATATAGAGCTCCATGTTGGGCTCTGTACTCAGTGCAGAGTGAGCTTCAGATTCTCTCTCTCCATCTGCCCTTTCTGCTCATGCTCTTTTTTCTCTTTCTCTCAAATAAATAAATAAATCTTTAAAAACAAGTAAATAAATAAAAATTTAAAAATCATCCCAGAAACTGGTAAGTATTGATGGCTTAAAATTAATAACTGAAGTTCTTTGCTTAAGAGAATGTAAATTTAAAATTCTACAGCTTTAAAAACATGAAGGTGGGGTATAATAGAAAATTAAAACATATTAATTTTTCGAGGTTCTAAAATAGAACAACTGCTTAAAATTCTTTACTTGTTAAAAGAATTTAGTTACATATTAAATTTTTTAAAGTTAAGGTTAACAACAAAACACACACATGTATTCCACATTAGTAGGGAAAAAAATTTAAACAAAAAAGCAATGCAAAGAAGCTGGATAATTAAATAAGCAAAGAAATACACCTGATATGATATAAGTCCAAATATATCTGTGACTATAATCAATATAGATGGATTATAATCATTTAATAGGAGCCAAGGATTCTCAGATTATAAAGCAAATAAAACTGAAGTAAACTACAGAAACAATAGATTGATGTGCAAGGGATATACTAAATCAAAGAATATGCTAGGTCCTGGAGAAATATTTGTAAGAAATCTGCAAAGAAAAGTTCAGAGTACAATAGAGACAACACATCATACACATACAAAGTAAAATTTATGCAATATCAGTATTAACCAGAAGTGCTATTATTAGTGAAGTGTCTATCTTAACATAAGGCATAGATAATATCTTATCTAACATAAGATTGACATATCCTAATGCCTAACATATGTCTATATGTCTTATATGTCTAACATAACATAATACAATGTCTTAAACATACATAGTGTCTATCTAATATGAGACAGACACTACAGAAACAATCTACCAAAAAAATTCATAAACTCTTAATCACTTAGCACTTCAAAAGATGTATAAGGCATAAACTGAGAGGCTGACAGTGTTAAGTTCATTATTCTACAATCATATTGCAATATTTTAACATCTATATCTCAGAAACATATAGATTAAACAAAGAAAATATTAGGAAAAATACAGGAGATATGAACAAAAGTAGTATTGTCCAACATCAGCTCCCCCACCAAAGTAGCACACAGATACATTGTTTAAAGTCTATAAGCAGCACTCATAAATATTAATCATGTACTAAACTACAGATTTTCAAATTTTTGTGAATAATTGATAGTATGCTGGCCATATTATTTAATCACAATAAAATTAAAATACAATAATGTAGCCTAAAAATAGTTGACAAGAAGAAGAAAATAATACATTGAGATTTTAGATATAATTCAAGGAAGTCCTGGTTTCAATAGGAAATCATAACACAAATTATAAAATATTTAGAACTGAGTAACAGTGAAGGCAGTTATATCAGTATTTTCAGGATGTACAATAGAGTAGCTCAGACAGAGACAGGCATTTAATTTTCAAGGTATTTATTTGAAAACAAAAGACTGTGAAAATAAATGTGTTAATCTTTTAATTGAAAAGGTATAAAAAGAAGTGAAGTATACCTATAGTGTAGAAGAATGGAAATAATAGTAAAAAGCAGACTTTCTGAAAAAAATAAAGATGAATTAAATCAAAGGCTGAATATATTTCCTATGTGTGAACAGTAATTTAGAGATGATTAGAAAATATCATAAGAGAAAACCTGAATAAGAGAATAAATATACTATTCTCATAGATGGACATAAACAATATGCTAAAACCACAAAATATTCAAATATTAATGTACAATCCCAATATAATTCCACTCAAAATCACATAGAGGTTTTCATGAAACTTCAGCTCAACCTGAAGTTCATAGAGAAAAAAAAGGACCAAGAATAACCAAGATATTTTTGAAGGATAAGGAGGGAAACTACTCATTATCCCAGCTATTAAAAACTTAATTGCAACCCTATAATAAAAATCTAGAATGCAAAAAGCACAAGAAAAAGTAGACTGGGGCACCTGGGTGGCTCAGTGGGTTAAGCCTCTGCCTTTGGCTCAGGTCATGATCTCAGGGTCCTGGGTTCGAGTCCTGCATTGGGCTCTCTGCTTGGCAGGGAACCTGTTTCCTCCTCTCTCTCTCTGCCTGCCTCTCTGCCTACTTGTGATCTCTCTCTGTCAAATAAATAAATAAAATCTTTAAAAAAAATAAATTAAGTAGACTGATCGGTAAATAAGAAAGTCCAGAATAAAACCCGGAGTAACTAGTAATATGAGTTCTGACTTAACAAATTATGGAGAAAGAATAAACTCTTTAGCATGTTTTGTTCACATAATTTCATATTCACATGTAAATGTAAAATAAAATAGCTAGTTCACATGGTACATAGAAGTAAATTCTGGGGAGTCAAATGTTAAAATTTTAAAGTTTAAAACTTTCAGAAGGCAATAAAGGGCAATCAATATCTTTATGATCTTGATATCCTGTAGAATTCATTTAACAAAACATATAAAATAATCATACATGTTTTAAAGGTATGATTAATAATTTCAATTAAATTAAAATATTTGAATAATATAAAACACCGACAAAGTGAAATAGAAACCATCCACTGTGGCTATTCACGTAAAAGACAAAGGTTTATTCTAGTATAAACCTTTCCAGAGCCAGTTGGACTGGATTTATAACAGAGAGCTGTGCAGTCTTAAGCAAGTAATGTAATTCTTCAATACCTGAATTTCCTCATTTATAAAATGGAGATAGTACCTACCTCAAAAAGTTAACAAAACAATTACTGTATTCATTTATCTAAAATACTCAGAAATACCAGAAACAAAGCTCAACTGAGGTTAGCTATTATTATTATTCAAAATATAGAAAAAAATTCTACAGCTTAATAAAAAAAATAGGAATAATCTCAGTTTTTTTAAATATATTTTATTTATTTATTTGACAGAAAGAGATCACAAGGAGGCAGAGAGGCCCGCAGAGAGAGAGGGGAAAGCAGGTTTCCCACTGAGAGCAGAGAGCCCAATGTGGGGCTTGATCCCAGGACCCTGAGATCATGACCTGAGCCAAAGGCAGAGGCTTAACCCACTGTGCCACCCAGGTGCCCTGGAATAATCTCAGTTTTAACATTGTTGAAGGATATGAATGTACAGTTCATGGAAGACAAAATCAAGTAGCCAACACAAAGAAGAATATGCTAATCCCTCCATAACAAGATAAATACAAGTTGAAAGAACATGGAATTTCTACTTCCTATCTCTCAGATTGAATTAAAAAATTAGGGCTGACAATACCAAGTGCTGACCCAGTATATACTGACAGAAGAAGTATAAGTTGACACAATGTCTTTGGAGATCACTTGGAAAATATATGATAAAGTTGGAGAGGTGCATTATTATAATCCAGAAATTTCACATCTAAATTTTAACTTTCTTTTAGGATTTCCAGACCCAATTCCAACCCTGGTGAGGTGAGGGATGTCCCCCACACAACAGCAGGTGTAGAACCCAAAACTCACCTTCAGTAATAATCAGACATCTATCTCACCTCTATGGTTCAAAGGTGTTTATAAGAACTGTGGATGAAGGCTAATATATCTGAGAAATATATTTTGGTCATCTGAGTGACCAAATATATATATATATATATATATATATATATATATATATATATATTTCTTATAAGTCATTAAATTGCAGAAGTGTAAATTGGTACAATGTCTTTAGAGATCACTTTGAAAATATATAATGCTGGAAATATACATTACAGACAACCCAGAAATTCCACATCTAGGTCCATAACTTAGAAAACTCATAATGTGCTAAAGGAAATATATACCAGAATACAAAATAAGACTGGATACCACCTAATTGTCCATCTGTTAGCAAATAAATAAATAAATAAATTTTGAAGTATTTCAAATAATAGAATTATAAATCATGATTAAAATGAATGAAATATGGTGCAGCCACTTTGGAAGACAGTCTGGCAGTTTCTTTCAAAATTAAACATACTCTTAGATGGGATTGGGAGGGAGACAAACCATAAGTGACTCTTAATCTCACAAAACAAACTGAGGGTTGATGGGGGGAGGGGGTTGGGAGAGGGGGTGGGGTTATGGATATCGGGGAGGGTATGTGCTATGGTGAGTGTTGTGAAGTGTGTAAACCTGGCGATTCGCAGACCTGTACCCCTGGGGATAAAAATATATGTTTATAAAGCTGTAAAAAAAAAAAAAATTAAACATACTCTTAACATATAATCCAGCAATTGTACTCCTTGGTACTTACCCAAAGATGTTGAAAACGTATGTCTACACAAAAATGTGCACATGGATGTTTATAGCAGCTTTATCCATAATTGACAAAACTTGGAAGCAACCAAGATGTCCTCCAGTCAGTGAATGGATAAATAAATTGTAGTAGATCCAGACAATGGAATATTATTCAGTGCTAAGAAATGAGCTGTCAAGCCCTGAAAAGATATGGAGGAACCTAAGTGAAAGAAGCCAATCTGAAAAGGCTACATATTATATAATTCCAACTATATGACATTTCAGAAGAGGTAAAACTATGGAGACAGTAAAAAGATCAGTGGTTGCTATGAGTTTGGGATGAGGGAAAGAAAGATGAGGTTCAGCTCAGGATTTTTATGGCAGTAAAACTATTCTGTCTGATACGGTAATGGTGGATACATGACCTTATGCATTTGCCAAAACCCATAAAACTGAAAACACAAAGAATGAATCTAATGTAAACTATAGACTTAGGTCAATAATAATGCATTAATATTGGTTCATCAGTTTTAACAAATATACCACTCTGGTACAGTCTGTTGATTGTGAGGGAGTCTGTGTACATGTCAAGGCATGAGACTGATAAATAGGAACTCTCTGTACTTTCTGCTCAATTTTTCTGTGAACCCAAAACTTCTCTAAAAAATATGGCTCTACTTAAAAAATACAAAAGGAATGAAATAGAATTCATGTATGAATTTGGATAAACCTCAAAAAATGTCTCAGGAGTAAAAAATATATTGCAGAATCCTGCAGAGTAGAATTATTATGCAATTTTGAAAACTGAAAGGTACTGTTATTTGTTGTTTTAAAGGATACTTATAAAGTGTCATAATGTAAAATTATTCAAGGACAAAACAAATATCAGTTTCAAGATAGTAGTTTTTCTGGGGGAAAAAGGGATATGGAATTGAGGATGGGTACTATGAATCCTCAATTAATATATGTCATGTTTTCATTTTTAAATAACTCAAAAAGTATAGAATCATAAAACCTTGCTTAAGTGGTTGTTTATGAAAACAAAATAAGACAATAGGAGTGGAAATCCTAGAATTGTGCCTGACACAAGGTGGCTTCTTAATAAACACTTTCTCCTGACTCCCCATGAAGTCCTCTTTCTTCAAGATCATGCTCCCTCTTTCCAAGGACTGTGGTCTGCCTGAGGCAAAGTGAAAAGTTGGTTTAATGGAAACAGAAGGGGACTAAGAGGCAGCCAATCTAGACTTGCACATCAAGTCTACCACCAGTTCTTCATGTACCCTTGAGGAAGCCACTTAACCTCACAAACCACTCTGAAATGAGAAGGTTGTATCAGGTCACGGGGTTGTGTTCCTTCCATCTTTAATGGTCTGTAGCTCTGAGTTAAAAGAGTTCAAAGTTGCAGTTTGAAGTCCACTAATTTGGTAGGCTACAGTTATTCAAGAATATTTGACTACCTTTCAAAAATCGTTTCTATTAACTCATACATCACATAGTGACATTCTCTACAATAAATCAAAGAGCTTTGTATTTCTGGTCAGTGCTGTGATCAAGAAGAGGACTCTGCAATAAACATTTCTGAGGAACATGCTCTGGTCACCAGACATGAGAGGACATATATGACCTACTGAATGATGTGCCCACATCATCCACCACCAACACCCTCTCCCCTTCCTGACTTTATCTTTTATTTTCTCATCAACATTTTCACACCGTAGTTTACAAATATCCCATATCTTTAGGTTTTTTTAATCTTGTTTTAGGTTTTTAAATCTTTAAATCTTTCAGAGACCTAGAAAAGTATCTGGCATAGTAGATGCTTAGTAAATATTTGTTGAAGGAATGATTAAGAGAATATATTTGAGGCAGACTTTAACTTGAGGGACAGTTCTAACCACCCATCTACATTCAAAGGTCGCCCTAAATTGTATACATAATCCTCTACCCCCCCTTTTATAAAGATCTTATTTATTTATTTATTTATTTGAGAGAGAGAGAAAGAACACAAGCTGGGGGGAGGAGCAGAGGGAGAGAGAGAAACAGATTCCCCACTGAGCAGTGACCCCCCAAAGCAGGGCTCAATCCCAGGACCCTGAGATCATGACCCGAGCCAAAGGCAGACATTTTTTTTTTATATTTTGGGTTTCTTTTTAAAGATTTTATTTATTTATTTGACAGAGATCACAAGTAGGCAGAGAGGCAGGCAGAGAGAGAGGAAGGGAAGCAGGCTCCCTGCTGAGCAGAGAGCCCGATGCGGGGCTCGATCCCAGGACCCTGAGATCATGACCTGAGCAGAAGGCAGAGGCTTTAACCCACTGAGCCACCCAGGCACCCCCAAAGGCAGACATTTAACCAAATGAGCCACCCAGGCATCCCTCCTCTCCCCTTATTATATACTATATGCAAAACATTAATTCTCCCTCAATTGTGTTCCAACAATATAATGTACGTACCTCTTACAACACTGATCACATCCAGCATCATCTTCCCCCTAGCAGAGTCAGTTAAATGGGGTTTATGGTATGATCACCCCATCCTCCTCATGGTTACTTTCTCTCTCAGCCTTACTTTCATGCACTTTCTGCTCATACTTGCTCTTGCTCCCTTTCCTTTACCCTCTCCTTTATTCCAAATTTTAGGCTGTACTGAATAAAATACCATAAGCATGTAGACAGTCACTGTTAAACAGGTTTGCTTTGTAATTAGGATGCAATTTCTTTACCAGACTCTGATCATATCCCACCCCAACCTGAAGGTGCTTTTCAAATTTCTCCACCTTTCATTAAGGTTAGTTTGGTAAAAGGTAAAAGTTTAGATATAGCCATTGTGATTGAAGAACACTGTACAGACTCTCATGGGTTGTTTCTAATTATATTAAGAAAATATTTACTAAATGCCTATTATATGACAAACAGGGTCCAAAGTGCATTATATTAATTTCTTTTATCCTCACAACACACTCTTCAGGTAGTTACCATTCTCATTCCCATTGTACTTCTGAGGAAAATGAGGTCCAGAGAAGTTAACACACAGAAAGAGGGAGTCAGGATTCATAGTCTGGCTACATTCTCAGTGCATGTGTACACATAATAAACATATTATTATTATATATATTTGTATTGTGTGTATACACACACACACACACACACACACACACGTTCTTAGATCTGTTTAGAAAATTCTCAGAACTATATATAATTAGCAAAATTTGTGACCACTACAAATTGGGACTGAAGTGTTGAGGATGGGAGGAAAAAAAAAAAAAAACTTTTACTCATTACTATTTTAATATGTCATGGGTATTTATCACTTTAAAAGTATTTTAAGGTTATTTTGTTTTATTTAAATAAATACCTGATGCATTGAGTAACTTAATAAAAAGAAAATACACCTGAGAAAAATATGAACCTAAATAAGGACTCATAATTTCAGTTACAAAAGACAACTATATTCTAAATGTCGACACATATTGTGGCATATTGAAAAAAATTTAAGCATCAATACTTATTTATACCTAATGTATATATTTCTTTATATCTATAAATTCATACCTACCAACCTCTCAACATATATGCTTATGTGTAGGACATGTGTGTTTATTTCTAACATGAATATGGTTTATACATAAATAGATATTTGTGTGTATAAGTTCTTGCCATACTTACTTATGAACTGTGGTAATTTATATACACATCTACCAATGAGTAGACATTTAGTTTCTTTCAACTAAATCAACGCATTCTTCAAATGTGGTTGTCACTCAAACCTCCATCTTCAGACAAATGGTGACCCTGTAACTACAAATACAGAAGTGGCTCCTTTACCAAATCAGGACCCTTGGGTTCTTTTCTCACTGAGTTGTGAAAAAGGAACCAAATCAGATCATGTTTCATTCCCTTTTATAGCTCCACAGTCCTCATCCTGCACAGCATATGACACAGGGTCGTCCCTTATCCAACTTTTCAGAAACCTTCTCCTGCCCAATTTCTACTTTCTATGGTAGGAATTGCCCCAAATCCACCATGTGTTTTCCCCTCCAAGCTTTGCTTTTACTTTATGTGGATTCCTTTATGTGGATTATTATTCTCCCTTATATCCTGTGTGAATACTTTCTACTTTCTATGGTAGGAATTGCCCCAAATCCACCATGTGTTTTCCCCTCCAAGCTTTGCTTTTACTTTATGTGGATTCCTTTATGTGGATTATTGTTCTCCCTTATATCCTGTGTGAATACCAATTCCTCTCTCTCCACAGCTATAACAGGACTGCAGCTCAGGTACCAAGGGGCATCCCCAAATCTCCTCACAATTATCTAATTTTCCCTCCTCCTCTTACCCCTTTCAGGTTCTACATTGTCTTCTTGTGTTGTTGTTTTTTTCCTAGTCTGATCTTATTATCCATCTGAGTCTTGCTTTATGATTATTTATTGATGTATACTATAAATAATTTTAAAATTCTTGAGGCAATACATAGATTGCACAAAACAATATCCTTGCATAGTAAAAAATCAGGCATTTTAATTTTCCAAATCAGATACATAAGAGGAGGAAAAAAAACATATGCAAATTATAAGATACTACATGGTTTGTAGCTGGTTACCTTTAACTTTGTCACAAAGCTTCCATTTGACCAAAACAAAATTAAAGATTTGATCTTTTTGTGTTTTGTTTGTTTGTTTTTCATTTTCTTTATGAAGCAAAATTACTTGGATTCCTTGTGAAAGTTAAAGTTTGAAATTTCTGGAGACTTCATTTCTGTCATGCTCTCTTCTTCTCTCATCATGTCCACTATTGCTCTTTGCCTCAGCCCCACTCTATGGGTCCTTTAGTTTTAGGTTATGCATGTGATTTAGCTAGTTTGCTGGCGTGTGCTTCTCTGGTTTGGTGGACACATCCATCCACAACCTTTTCTTCATGCCTTAACTCAAGGCGATCTTTGTTGTCCCCCATTACCATAGTGCCATGGGCATTGATATGAACTGTCATCAAGTCACCATGCTGCAGTCCCTTCAAGCAACTCTCTTTCTCCATATTTTGTGTTATAGTGAGTCCACTAAAATGTAATTTTCTCATATTTTTATTCTGAGAAAGAAGATGACATCTATTTTAGGCACAAGGATTTAAAAGTAGAAGTGGTAGGAGTCTAAGATAGAACTCTGGAAGGAATTTGAATCTAAAATAAAAGCTGATGTGAAATGGGAATATGGTGGCAGAGCAGGCGGACTCTAGGCTCGCCTTGTACCACAAACACAACTATTAAATCATCCTAAATTCTCCAGCAATCAGTGTAAAGACTGACAGAACAAATTCCACAACTAAATGGAGAGAAGAGGCCCATCAAAGAAGGTAGGAAGTTTGGAGACATAGCTTAGGCAAGAAACAGATCACAGGTGCTATGGAGAGGAGGGAGCCATGGTCATAGAGAAAGAGGCAAAAGAGAAAGAAGCATGCAGGAGAATGTACAAGGACAATGTTTCCCCAAAACCATTGGCTTGAAAAGCAAGAGGGGCTTTCTTGAGTCCTTACAACTACTGGGGCTAAAAACTTGGATTTTGTAAGGTTAGTGGGCTTGGGATACCTGGGTGGCTCGGCTAGTTGAAAGTCTGACTCTTAGTTTCAGCTTAGGTCATTATCTCAGAGTCATGAGATCAAGCCTTGGATTACGCTCCATGTTCAGCACAGAGTATGTTTGAGAGATTCTGTCTTTCCCTCTACCTCCCCTTCTGGTCCTTCCCTGGTTCATGCTCTCTATCTCTTTCTCCTCTCTCTCAAATAAATAAATTAATTAAATATTTAAAAAATAGTCAGTGGTCTTTACTGGGATAGAGTCCTGAAGGTATGAACTACTCTTGGAGAGAAGGTAGCCAAACAATCCAGAGACAGACAGTGTGGAAATAGTGATCTGAAAAACACGTGGGACACACAGCAGGGAAATTATTTGTCCTTCTTATAACATGTCCCTGATAGGCACCATTCACAGAGATGCCTCTCTGGAAACAAAGGAGCTTGTTAGCAACATTTTCTTCCATGACAATATTTCCCTCCCCGTCCCTCAGCATAAACTCAGAGCCACCTGCAAGAAACAGCTTGGTGCCAACAATGGCTGGCTAACTTGCTTACACCGGGACCCACACCTCTGAGCTCTGGTGGGACTTCGCTTCTCAGCAAGCTTGTCTCAGTCCCAGGGCAGTGGGTCCCTCCCCAAGAAGACCAGCACAAATCCCTGCCCATACCTTGTCTTCAGGAAAGTTCTGCAGGGGCTCAGTTCTTGTGGACGTGGTGTCAGGTTTCATTTCAGGCTGAAACACACTCATCACATTTAGGTCAGGAACCAAACACTGCCCATAGCAGGCAAGGAGAGCCTCTACAGATGACTGGCCTGAGGGATAGAGGATTCAAAATACAAGAACAGAGCACACACAACACACACAGGAGACACTCCCCAGAGTACCAGTCCTTGGGTACTACATGGCCAATACTTTCAGGAGAAGAAGACATAGGTGGCTTTTCTAACACATAGTGGTAGGCAGAGACTTTGACAAAATGCCAAGACCATGAAATTTATCCCAAATGAAGACGATAAGGCCCATGGCCAGAGAGGTAGGCAAAAAAGATATAAGTAACATACCTGATGGAGAATTTGAAGCAACAATCAAAAGGATACTCACTTAACTTGAGAAAAGAATAGAAGGCATCAGTAAGACCCTTAGATTAAAGAGTTTAAATAGATTAAAGATTTAAAAAAAATCAAGCATAGGTGAAGAATTCAATAAGTGAGATTGGAAATAAGCTTGATACAATCAACAGCAGGCTGAAAGAGGCAGAGGAAAATTAGTGACCTAGAGGACAAAATAATAGAAAATAATGAAGCTGGACAAAAGAGAGAAAGAAGAATTATGCAGCAGGAGAATAGATTTAGGGAGTTCAGTGACTCCATCAAACATAATAACATTCATATTGTAAGAGTCCCAGAAGAAGAGAGAGAAAAGGGGGCAGAAAATTTATTTCAAGAAATAATAGAAAGCTTCCCTAATCTGGAGGAGGAAACAGACAAATCCAGGAAGCACAGAGAACTTGTATCAAAATCAGCAAAAGCAGGCCGACACCAAGACATATTGTAATTAAACATGCAAAATATAGTGATAAAAAATTTTAAAAACTGCAAGACAATAGGCACCTGGGTGACCCAGTTGGTTAAGCAACTGCGTTCAGCTCAGGTCATAATCCCAGAGTCCTGGGATCAAGTCCTACATCAGGATCCCAGCTCCACAGGGAGTCTGCTTCTCCCTCTGACCTTCCCCCCTCTCATGCTCTCTCTCACTGTCCCCCTCTCAAATAAATAAATAAAAATCTTTAAAAACGAACAAACAAACAAACAAACAAACAAAAATTACAAGACAAAAGTAGTCCTTAACTTACAAGAGAAAAGCCATTAGTCTAGCTGGAGATTTCTCAACAGAAATTCAGCAAGCCAGAAGAAAGTGGCATGATATATTCAAAGTGCTGAATGGAAAAAAAATCTCCAGCCAAGAATACTCTATCCAGCAAGGCTATCTTTCAGAACAGGAGAGAAATAAACAGTTTTCAAGACAAAAGCTAAAGGAGTTTGTGACCACTAAACCAGCCCTATAGGAAATATTAAACAGGACTCTTTGAGTGCAAAGAGACCAAAGAGAAACCTGAGACCTGAGAAAAATATCCAGAAACAATGACAAAACAAATAATAAAATGGCAATACATACATATTCATCAATAATTATTTTGAATATAAATGAACTAAATGCTCCAATCAAAAGGCATAGGGTGTCAGAATGGATAATGAACAAGACACATCTCTATGATGCCTACAAGAGACTTATTTTAGACCTAAAGGCACTTGCAGATTGAAAGTGAGAGAGTGGAGAAACATTTATCATGTACATAGATGTCAAAAGAAAGCCAGAGTGGCAAGACTTACATCAGAGAAATGAGAACCTTTTTGTTCTTGTATTGTTTTTAATCCTGCTTTGGTATCAGGATAATCCTGACTTTGTAGAATGATTTGAATGTGTTTCCTCTATTGCATTATTTGTAAGATTTTGGTATTTTCATTAATTATTTTTTAAATGTTTAATTGAATTTGGTAGAATTCACCAGTGAGGTCACATGTTCTTGGGTTTTCTGTGCTGGCAGATTTTTTTATTCCTAATTCAACTTTCATTCTTGTTACTGGTCTAAGAAGATTTCCTATTTCTTGGATTCAAGATTCATGATTCAATCATGGTAACTTGGAGGGAGGAGTCAAGATGGCTGAGAAGTAGCAGGCTGAGACTACTTCGGGTAGCGGGAGATCAGCTAAATAGCTTATCTAAAGATTGCAAACACCTACAAATCCAACGGGAGATTGAAGAGAAGAAGAACAGCAATTCTAGAAACAGAAAATCAACCACTATCTGAAAGGTAGGACTGGCGGAAAAGTGACTCCAAAGCGACGGGAAGATAGACCGCGGGGGGAGGGGCCGGCTCCCGGCGAGCGGCGGAGCAACGGAGCAAAATCAGGACTTTTAAAAGTCTGTTCCGCTGAGGGACATCACTCCAGAGGCTTAACTGGAAGCCCAGGCGGGGTCAGCGCGGCCTCAGGTCCCGCAGGGTCGCAGAAGGATCGGGGGTGTCTGAGTGTCGCAGAGCTTACCGGTATTAGAACGGGGAAGCTGACTGCAGAGACAGAGCCGAGGAGTGACTCTCAGCTCGGGGTTGCCTTGAACCGGTCGCAGGCTCAGTCAGCTCGGAGCGTGGCCGGAGGCCAGGGTGGCGGGAGTCATTGGGCGCTGTTCTCTGAGGGCGCACTGAGGAGTGGGGCCCCGGGCTCTCGGCTCCTCCGGGCCGGAGACTGGGAGGCCGCCATCTTCATTCCCGTCCTCCGGAACTCTACGGAAAGCGCTCAGGGAACAAAAGCTCCCGAAAGCGAACCCGAGCGGATGACTCAGCGCGGCCCCGGGTAAGAGCGGTGCAACTCCGCCTGGGGCAAAGACGCTTGAGAATCACTACAACGGGCCCCTCCCCCAGAAGATCAACGGGAAACCCAGTCAGGACCAAGTTCACCTACCAAGGAGAGCGGCGGAATTCCAGAGGAGAAGAAAGCAAAGCACGGAACTCATGGCTTTCTACCCATGATTTTTTAGCCTTGCAGTTAATTTAATTTTTTTTTCTTTTTCAATTTTTTTTCTTTTTCTCTTCTTCTGCTAATTTTTTTTTAACTTTTACCGTTTTCTTTTTTAACGTTTTTTAAATAATTTATCTAATATATATATATTTTTTTCCTCTTTTTATATTTTTTATCGGCTTTCTTTTTTTAAATAGTTTCTTTTTTTTTTTCTTTTTGAACCCCTTTTTATCCCCTTTCTCCCCCCTCACAATTTGGGATCTCTTCTGATTTGGCTAAAGCATATTTTCCTGGGGTTGTTGCCACCCTTTCAGTATTTTACTTGCTCCTTCATAAACTCTTATCTGGACAAAATGACAAGGCGGAAAAATTCACAACAAAAATAAGAACAAGAGGCAGTACCGAGGACTAGGGACCTAATCAATACAGACATTGGTAATATGTCAGATCTAGAGTTCAGAATGATGATTCTCAAGGTTCTAGCCGGGCTTGAAAAAGGCATGGAAGATATTAAAGCAACCCTCTTGGGAGATATAAAAGCCCTTTCTGGAGAAATAAAACAACTAAAATCTAACCAAGTTGAAATCAAAAAAGCTATTAATGAGGTGCAATCAAAAATGGAGGCTCTCACTGCTAGGATAAATGAGGCAGAAGAAAGAATTAGCGATATAGAAGACCAAATGACAGAGAATAAAGAAGCTGAGCAAAAGAGGGACAAACAGCTACTGGACCACGAGGGGAGAATTCGAGAGATAAGTGACACCATAAGACGAAACAACATTAGAATAATTGGGATTCCAGAAGAAGAGGAAACAGAGAGGGGAGCAGAAGGTATATTGGAGAGAATTATTGGAGAGAATTTCCCCAATATGGCAAAGGGAACAAGCATCAAAATTCAGGAGGTTCAGAGAACCCCCCTCAAAGTCAATAAGAATAGGTCCACACCCCGTCACCTAATAGTAAAATTTACAAGTCTTAGTGACAAAGAAAAGATCCTGAAAGCAGCCCGAAAAAAGAAGTCTGTAACGTACAATGGTAAAAATATTAGATTGGCAGCAGACTTATCCACAGAGACCTGGCAGGCCAGAAAGAGCTGGCATGATATATTCAGAGTACTAAATGAGAAAAACATGCAGCCAAGAATACTATATCCAGCTAGGCTATCATTGAAAATAGAAGGAGAGATTAAAAGCTTCCAGGACAAACAAAAACTGAAAGAATTTGCAAATACCAAACCAGCTCTACAGGAAATATTGAAAGGGGTCCCTAAGCAAAGAGAGACCCTAAAAGTAGTAGATCAGAAAGAAACAGAGACAATATACAATAACAGTCACCTTACAGGCAATACAATGGCACTAAATTCATATCTCTCAATAGTTACCCTGAATGTTAATGGGCTAAATGCCCCAATCAAAAGACACAGGGTATCAGAATGGATAAAAAAACAAAACCCATCTATATGTTGCCTACAAGAAACTCATCTTAAACCCGAAGACACCTCCAGGTTTAAAGTGAGGGGGTGGAAAAGAATTTACCATGCTAATGGACATCAGAAGAAAGCAGGAGTGGCAATCCTTATAGCAGATCAATTAGATTTTAAGCCACAGACTATAATAAGAGATGAGGAAGGACACTATATCATACTCAAAGGAACTGTCCAACAAGAAGATCTAACAATTTTAAATATCTATGCCCCTAACGTGGGAGCAGCCAACTATATAAACCAATTAATAACAAAATCAAAGAAACACATCGACAAGAATACAATAATAGTAGGGGATTTTAACACTCCCCTCACTGAAATGGACAGATCATCCAAGCAAAAGATCAACAAGGAAATAAAGGCCTTAAATGACACACTGGACCAGATGGACATCACAGATATATTCAGAACATTTCATCCCAAAGCAAAAGAATACACATTCTTCTCTAGTGCACATGGAACATTCTCCAGAATAGATCACATTCTTGGTCCTAAATCAAGTCTTAACCGGTATCAAAATATTGGGATCATTCCCTGCATATTTTCAGACCACAATGCTCTAAAGCTAGAACTCAATAACAAGAGGAAATTTGGAAAGAACCCAAATACATGGAGACTAAACAGCATCCTTCTAAAGAATGAATGGGTCAACCAGGAAATTAAAGAAGAATTGAAAAAATTTATGGAAACAAATGATAATGAAAACACAACGGTTCAGAATCTGTGGGACACAACAAAGGCAGTCCTGAGAGGAAAATATATAGCAGTACAAGCCTTTCTCAAGAAACAAGAAAGGTCTCAGGTACACAACCTAACCCTACACCTAAAGGAGCTGGAGAAAGAACAAGAAAGAAACCCTAAACCCAGCAGGAGAAGATAAATCATAAAGATTAGAGCAGAAATCAATGAAATAGAAACCAAAAAAACAATAGAACAAATCAACGAAACTAGGAGCTGTTTCTTTGTAAGAATTAATAAGATTGATAAACCCCTGGCCAGACTTATCAAAAAGAAAAGGGAGAGGACCCAAATAAATAAAATAATGAATGAAAGAGGAGAGATCACAACGAACACCAAAGAAATACAGACAATTATAAGAACATACTATGAGCAACTCTACACCAACAAATTTGACAATCTGGAAGAAATGGATGCATTCCTAGAGACATATAAACTACCACAACCGAACCAGGAAGAAATAGAAAGCCTGAACAGACCCATAACCAGTAAGGAGATTGAAACAGTCATCAAAAATCTCCAAACAAACAAAAGCCCAGGGCCAGACGGCTTCCCGGGGGAATTCTACCAAACATTTAAAGAAGAACTAATTCCTATTCTCCTGAAACTGTTCCAAAAAATAGAAATGGAAGGAAAACTTCCAAACTCATTTTATGAGGCCAGCATCACCTTGATCCCAAAACCAGACAAGGATCCCATCAAAAAAGAGAACTACAGACCAATATCCTTAATGAACACAGATGCAAAAATTCTCGCCAAAATACTAGCCAATAGGATTCAACAGTACATTAAAAGGATTATTCACCACGACCAAATGGGATTTATTCCAGGGCTGCAAAGTTGGTTCAACATCCACAAATCAATCAATGTGATACAACACATTAATAAAAGAAAGAATAAGAACCATATGATACTCTCCATAGATGCTGAAAAAGCATTTGACAAAGTACAGCATCCCTTCCTGATCAAAACTCTTCAACGTGTAGGGATAGAGGGCACATACCTCAATATTATCAAAGCCATCTATGAAAAACCCACCGCAAATATCATTCTCAATGGAGAAAAACTGAAAGCTTTTCTGCTAAGGTCAGGAACACGGCAGGGATGTCCGTTATCACCACTGCTATTCAACATAGTACTAGAAGTCCTAGCCTCAGCAATCAGACAACAAAAGGAAATTAAAGGCATCCAAATCGGCAAAGAAGAAGTCAAACTATCACTCTTTGCAGATGATATGATACTATATGTGGAAAACTCAAAAGACTCCACTCCAAAACTGCTAGAACTTGTACAGGAATTCAGTCAAGTGTCAGGATATAAAATCAATGCACAGAAATCAGTTGCATTTCTCTACACCAACAACAAGACAGAAGAAAGAGAAATTAAGGAGTCCATCCCATTTACAATTGCACCCAAAACTATAAGATACCTAGGAATAAACCTAACCAAAGAGACTAAGAATCTATACTCAGAAAACTATAAAGTACTCATGAAAGAAATTGAGGAAGACACAAAGAAATGGAAAAATGTTCCATGCTCCTGGATTGGAAGAATAAATATTGTGAAAATGTCTATGCTACCTAAAGCAATCTACACATTTAATGCAATTGCTATCAAAGTACCATCCATTTTTTTCAAAGAAATGGAACAAATAATCCTAACATTTATATGGAACCAGAAAAGACCTCGAGTAGCCAAAGGAATATTGAAAAAGAAAGCCAAAGTTGGTGGCATCACAATTCCGGACTTCAAGCTCTATTACAAAGCTGTCATCATCAAGACAGCATGGTACTGGCACAAAAACAGACACACAGATCAATGGAACAGAATAGAGAGCCCAGAAATAGACCCTCAACTCTATGGTCAACTCATCTTTGACAAAGCAGGAAAGAATGTCCAATGGAAAAAAGACAGCCTCGTCAATAAATGGTGTTGGGAAAATTGGACAGCCACATGCAGAAAAATGAAGTTGGACCATTTCCTTACACCACACACGAAAATAGACTCAAAATGGATGAAGGATCTCAATGTGAGAAAGGAATCCATCAAAATCCTCGAGGAGAAAACAGGCAGTAACCTCTTCTACCTCAGCCGCAGCAACATCTTCCTAGGAACATCACCAAAGGCAAGGGAAGCAAGGGCAAAAATGAACTTTTGGGATTTGATCAAGATCAAAAGCTTTTGCACAACAAAGGAAACAGTTAACAAAAACAAAAGACAACTGACAGAATGGGAGAAGATATTTGCAAATGACATATCAGATAAAGGGCTAGTGTCCAAAATCTATAAAGAACTTAGCAAACTCAACACCCAAAGAACAAAGAATCCAATTAAGAAATGGGCAGAGGACATGAACAGACATTTCTGCAAAGAAGACATCCAGATGGCCAACAGACACATGAAAAAGTGCTCCACATCACTCGGCATCAGGGAAATACAAATCAAAACCACAATGAGATATCACCTCACACCAGACAGAATGGCTAAAATTAACAAGTCAGGAAATGACAGATGCTGGCGAGGATGCGGAGAAAGGGGAACCCTCCTACACTGTTGGTGGTAGTGCAAGCTGGTGCAACCACTCTGGAAAACAGCATGGAGGTTCCTCAAAATGTTGAAAATAGATCTACCCTATGACCCAGCAACTGCACTGCTAGGTATTTACCCTAAAGATGCAAACGTAGTGATCCGAAGGGGCACGTGCACCCGAATGTTTATAGCAGCAATGTCTGCAATAGCCAAACTATGGAAAGAACCTAGATGTCCATCTACAGACGAATGGATAAAGAAGATCTGGTATATATACACAATGGAATACTATGCAGCCATCAAAAGAAATGAAATTTGCCATTTGCGACGACGTGGATGGAACTAGAGGGTATCATGCTTAGCGAAATAAGTCAATCGGAGAAAGACAACTATCGTATGATCTCCCTGATATGAGGGAGAGGAGATGCAACATGGGGGGTTGAGGGGGTAGGAGAAGAGTAAATGAAACAAGATGGGATTGGGAGGGAGACAAACCATAAGTGATTCTTAATCTCACAAAACAAACTGAGGGTTGATGGGGGGAGGGGGTTGGGAGGGGGGGGTGGGGTTATGGATATTGGGGAGGGTATGTGCTATGGTGAGTGCTGTGAAGTGTGTAAACCTGGCTATTCTCAGACCTGTATCCCTGGGGATAAAAATATATGTTTATAAAGCTGTAAAAAAAAAAAAAGAAAAAAGAAAGGATGAATACCTAAGTTTTGTAGCAACATGGACGGGACTGGAAGAGATTATGCTGAGTGAAATAAGTCAAGCAGAGAGAGTCAATTATCATATGGTTTCACTTATTTGTGGAGCATAACAAATAGCATGGAGGACAAGGGGAGATGGAGAGGAGAAGGGAGTTGAGGGAAATTGGAAGGGGAGGTGAACCATGAGAGACTATGGACTCTGAAAAACGATCTGAGAATTTTGAAGGGGTGGGGGGTGGGAGGTTGGGGGCACCAGGTGGTGGGTATTGTAGAGGGCACGGATTGCATGGAGCACTGGGTGTGGTGCAAAAATAATGAATACTGTTATGCTGAAAAAATAAAAAATATAATAAAAAAAATAAAAAAATAAAAAATAACAATCATGGTAACTTGTGCATTTTTGCATTTTTAGGAATCATCTGGGTTTTTTTTTCCCCCCAAGTAATCTGATTTGCTAGTATATTCTTATTTATAATGATCTGTTTTCACAATATGTACTTCTGGTTTTATCTGTTACCTGCAGTTATCTTGGGTTGGATTGTTTCCCTTCCATTTCTCATTTTGGTTTTTGAGTCATCTCTCATTATTTTCTTAGTTAATGTAGTTAAAGCATGGTCTTTTTTTTTTTAACTCATTGTTACTTTAAGTGTTATGTTATTGTTTATTCTGATCTCTATTTTATTTATTTCTTTGTTATTTCCTTCCTTTACTAAATTTCAGCTGAGTTTCTTCTTTTGCTAGGTCCTTGTGGTATAATGTTAAGTTGTTTACTTGAAATTTTTCTCTTAATACAAGCATTTATAGCATAAATTTCACTCTAACATCTGCTTTAGCTACATCCCATAAGTTTTGAAATACTGTGTTTTCTTTTTCTTTCATTTTGAGACATATTTTGATTTGCCATTTGATTTCTTATTTGGCCCGCTGCTTGTGCAGTAGTGTGTTGTTTAATATTTACATATTAACTAATATTTACAAAAACACTCAGGACCACATACTAAAAAAAGGTAAATTTTATTGTATGTAAACTATAATTTTTAAATGGTGAAAAATAAATTATAAAGAGTGCTTATGTATGCACAAAAAATAAAAATTTAAAAAGGTGATGCCTGAGTCCATCCCCACCCTGTCTCTAGTTCAGATGGAAACAACGTCCCCCCACCAACCCTGCATAAAGAAGAGATACCTGATGCAGAAATGGAAAACTGCATATATTGAAATTGTAATGGCATTTTTATACCTCCTTGGTTCCATATCTTTTCCTTTCAAAATTGCAGTGGAGGAAGCAGGTTCTTTGCCCTTCCCAAACATCTCTCTTAGAAAGTCCACAAATGAAATAGTTTTAGCTGAGTTGGGGCTGATTGACCTAATACTGGAAAGGCAGTGTCTAGAGAGAGGGATAGGAACAGTAGCATTGTCCAGGCTCTGGAGCCTATACTCAAACTGTGGTGTCAGAGGGACTTTTTGTCCTGCTTATGGTGATTTTATACTTGTTTGGGCTGGGGACCTGGGACTCTCTCACTCACCATTATTTCCCTACTATCTAATAAAGGATCTGGCACATTAAAAAAATATATTACAGTGTAAAGTTCCTTGGGATTGGAACTCATATACTCTTCTTTCAGGAAGATTTGAGGAAGAAGATGGAGGGTATTATCTGTGTACTATCTGAGATTCAGTATTAAGTTTTTAGGAAAGCTGAGGAAAGGCTGTAGAGAAGCTTTTCCTATAGTGGCTCCATGGAGCTTCAGCAGCCTACTCAGAAGAAATTACAACTTTGTAGACCTCATTAAATATAGTTATGGCTGCAGTTCCCCTTTTTTATTTCTTTCACAAAATAAAAGAAGGTCACTCGAGCCTTCCCCAGGAGAACCCCATGTGAACCAAATGTTTTCATTGTTCATTCTATATACTCCCTCTTTGGATTTCTATCCCTGAAAGGAATTGGAATATAAAAAATTCTGGATAGGCCTACCTGTACATTTGGACTTTTCCATAGAAATGGAAAGGTAGGAGTCAGAGAAAAAAGCCATTTAAATTAGTTCAGCACTTGAATCTCACTTTCAAATTCCAATTGATTTTTCCAGTGTCAAGACGTCCTCACTAATCAGGAAATATGAGTTCCTTTAAAAACAATCTCTTTGGACATCAATGTTCTCTTCTCCAGGTAATAGAAAGCCCTGCCACAGATTTAAATGTGTGCTATTGATACTGGCTGAGCAGAACAGGTATCAGAGAGACACCTTGATGATCATCTTTGAGAGGAAGGATCAGCATGAGACACAAAATGAATAAATACCAAAAGAAACTTCTGTGGGTTTTACTTAAATAACAGTAATAACTAGATCATTTTGGAATGACTTTTCCATTACAGACAACTTAAAACCTGGACCAAAAACAACAGCCTGAAAATATCTGAATACTTTCACATGATAGTGAGGAATTAAAAGTTTCAACTGTGGGGTCTGACTTCCTTCGGGGGACATTTGCCGATTCTGAAAGAGATGAATTAGATGACAAAATAGTGATTATAGGGATACCTGGCTGGCTCTTGGGTTAAGTGTCTGACTCTTGATTCTGGCTCAGGTCATGATCTCAGTGTCATGAGATGAAGTGTCATGTTGGGCCCCACGTTGGGCTCCGGGCTGGGCACAGAGTTTGCTTAAGATTCTCTCTCTCCCTTGGCCCCTCCCCTCCAATCCTCCAATTCTCTCTCTCTTTCAAAAAAAAAAAAATAGTGATTACAATATGTACTGAGAAGTTTTCCGGGGTACAGAAAATGTACTGTGTCTTGACCTAGGTCATGATACATGGGTGTTTGGAATATAACAACTCATTAATCTATGTGTTTACATTTTTTGCATTTTTCTCTATGTGTGCTGTATCTTAAATATTTTTAAGTGTCTTTGATGTTTTATTAGGCAAAAAGCCCTTCAAAGCAATTGATCTGTATGTGAGAGAATGAGGAATAACTCGCCTTTTGTATTAAAGCTGAAAAAAGAAGATGCCAAGTGAACTTCCAACCAATCTTCCTCCTCCAGACTTTTGTGTCATGAATACCAATTCCTTTTAAAGTGTGTTTTTTTTTTTCTTCTCTGAGAAAGAAGATAGTATCATAAGGTCAAGGACTTAAAAGGGGGGACAAGAAGGATTGATATTATATCCACAAAGGTATAATGCCTGAACCTATAGGCACCCTATATCAGTTAGATGGAGCCAGTACAGGAAACAGTGTCTCCTGCCTAAGTGGCCCTGTGCTCTCTCTACTCCAGCTACTAGAATAAAAGATCCAGCCATCACCTGCCCATGTACAGTCTACCTTGGCTAGCTGCCAAACTGCTGAGCTAGTCATCTGGGCCATCTTCTGAGACAGGGCTTTGTTCACTTTCAGTTTCGCCACTGCCTTTTGTCAATTCTTCTGGCTGATACGGACAGAGACTTGGGTTCTGAACCTTGGAGATGGACAGTTCACATCGATGGACCACAAGCCTGGGACTGCAGGAAGAGGAGCTGAAAGAGGACTGGCGCTTCTGATGTGTGTACAGTGAGGGAAAACCAAATGTCCTCCAAGTGTTGGTTTTGTGCATAGCTTTATGGCTTTTCACAGTTCTGGCTTCTTCTCTTTTCACAGTTCTGGCTTCTTCTTACCACTTTTCTTTCCTTATCATCACTTTCCTTTCTTTTCTCAACTTTGCTTCCTGTGAGGTTAAAGCTGGAGACCTCAGTTAGAA
This sequence comes from Lutra lutra, assembly GCF_902655055.1. Lineage (NCBI taxonomy): Eukaryota > Metazoa > Chordata > Mammalia > Carnivora > Mustelidae > Lutra > Lutra lutra. The sequence goes on from NC_062278.1 coordinate 158,622,858, forward strand.
TTGATGGTGTTTCTTCAGAAACATATTTGGTATTTCCCCACCTCCATTTCTGTTTCTCTACATTCAAGGGACTACTCGCGAGTATTGGCAGCAGGCTGACTTAGTACATGAGAAATGTCAGGTGATCCATTTCCACGTGGTTTAACCTTTCCAAATAATAAAATCTACTGAACTGTAATCATCAAAGGTGGATTATTTATTAAGTCTATCCTTGAAAAACAGCAATAATTTGAGGCATTAGACCACATGCCTAATAGTTACCCTTGAAAGTAATTCCAGAGTTATTCTCTTTCTCTTCCTTGGTCAGGCTTGCATTCCAAAGATGACTACACTGGGGTCTGATGATTAATGATCACATTATCAGTTGATCTGAGTTTAGTCATCATTTTGCACAGTTATGATTATGGAAGATGAAGATTCATTTCAACCATTTTCCATCTAGTACCTGCTACGAGCACTATGCTAGGCACTACCACAAAAACAAATGAAGCAAACTTCCTTCCTTTTTAAGGAAAGAATGCACACACAATTGATAATAAAATGAAGTGATAAGTATTTGCTAAATTAGCTACATGTAGATAATGTTAGGAGAGTCTGAAGAAGGGAAAGATTCAGGTTTTCTCTGTGTGTATGTTGCAGAAGGCATGGATCAACCTCAAAATCCATTGCCATAACTATGTATTCAAAGAGATTATGTTTTGGCCGAATGAATTTTAAATACGTGATAAACATGTTACCAATGAAAAGAGCACTGAATTAAGAGTCAAAGTACATTGGCTTCCATGGCATAATTGTAAGATATAATTAAATGAATATGGTAGGGAAATATGTATTTTGACTTATTAATGTTGAAATAGCAGTTTTTATTGTCATGTGATAAGAAAATTGCATTGTAAGTGTCATTATCAGTCATAACAACTCTCAACTTTAAAAAGAGAGAGAGAGAGAGAAGAAGAATATAACTTTTCTAAAGTTGACGAGAATTAAAAATGAGTGACTTACTCTTTGTTAAAAATTGAAAACAAAAATGTCCTCAGCTGATTGATACTGAAATTATTGAGTTAATTCTGAACTGTGATTTAGAATAAATTCAGAACTCTTGCGCAAGCGCTGTTTGTACTTTCCTGGCTTTTTTTTTTTCCCCCCCTTTCTTCTCCCCTCCCCCTCCCTCCCCCAGCCTGACGGGTCTTGAGGTGACAGCGACTGCAACTTCGACTCCAGCAGGAGGAGGCGAAGATGGACAAGGGGAAGACCAGGTGACGTCGATCTTCATCCGAAATTGTCACAGAAGGAAAAAGGAAAAAGTCTTCATCTTGAGTTACATAAGATAACACAGATGTTAAATGCGAAACCAGAAGATGTTCATGTTCAGTCACCACTGTCCAAACTAAGAAGCTCAGAACACTGGGATCTCCCTTTGCAGGGGGTAAATAAAAACTAATTTCTTAAAAAAAAAAAAAAAAAAAAAAGAATAAATTCAGAACACATCATTTGGTATGTATTTACGAGATAAAAATATTCTTTCAATTTAAAATACTCAAAAAAAGTCAAAACAACAACTGCTGAACTCTATTAACTTAACTATATGATTTGCAGACTAATCACTTAATTTTTTTGAACCTTGTTTCTTTTTGTGCAAGCAAGAATAACAGTAATAATAATAACAATGTGTCATGATTCAGAACTGCAGTTAAAATTAAATCTAAAAATGTTTTCTTAGAACAGTCTAGTAAATTATAATAAGCATTAAAATATAAATTGCAATTTCATATTTTATTAAAAACTAGTATCTCATATCAATATTGTCTTACTATTTGCTTCTGGTTACTAAAAATCCAGATTCAGAATTTAAAAATTGCTACTTGAGATTCTAAAGTAGAGAATCTGGCTTATCATTTTTTCATGTGGGAAATCAGAGCTATTTATCTCCTATTTCCCTATAATGTTTCCTTGATTTTTCTTTAAACTGGACTTTTCTTTTTCAATGGGCTATATCCTTAGTTTTTACTGAAACCTGTAATGTTAAGATAACAAGTTCCAATGAATTGTTTTATGTCTTCTCCCTTAAGTTCACGCATCAAAGCTTCTTTCATCTATCAGTTATCATAATGACTCTAATTTGTTTTTGCTTCCCATTTCCCTGCCTTTCATAAGTGTGTGCTCCCCTCCACCCACTCCACCACCATTTTACTCTGGGGCATGGGTCTCCCTTCAGCCAATGCAATGAAATCGAGAAGCTGTTGTTTTTATGGTTGGCCCTTTCTGTTGCGATTGGAACTCCGTGACCACCATGAGAACAAGCCTGGACTGGCCTGCTAAAGGATGAGAGACCCCATTGAAGAAGTCACCAAATATCCCTACCAGCTCAGGTGAGGCCATCCTGTAGCAGTGGACCCGTTCACTGATCATGTACGTGTGTAAGCAAGTTCAGCGAAGGTCAAATGTGCCCAGTGAAGACTTACAAGAGCCACCCAGTGGAACCCAGCCCTAACTGCCGGACTACAGAATCACAAACTAAATAAGCAGTTGTTATTTTAAGTCACTATGTTTTGGATGGTTTGTTGCCCAGCAATAAATAATTACATAGCTACTAATCGGTAGCTGAGGAGTCTGAGTTACAACTCCACTTCTTAATTAATGGTCAGAATGCACCTTAAGGATGGAAGAGACAAGGAAGCAATTAGTATGAATAATTCCCCAAACTGCATACCCAAATGCTTGTTTTAGCATTTAGCCTTAGGCTACCTTACCAAACTCTGCTTTGCTCAGTTTGGTCTGTAGCTGAGAAAGGAAATGAGCACTAGAGGCAGTAAAAGATGGCAGCAGAGGACTCTTTGAAGTCTGTGCTTGGAGTACAACTGCTTTTGTCTGTGTGTATTACTTTAGTTTGATCACCATCTAGATGAAAGCTAGTGTCACACATTCAAAGTTAATATGCTAATCTCTGAGATAAACAACTACCTGAGAACCAAATTTCAAAGGAAACTGGTAGTTTGATTGAACTGCCTATTTCCCTGTGATTTTTTCCAGCTCTCATCAGTGAATCTAAAGACTACCTTTAACAACAAGAAAAAATGAGGGGAAAAAAAATCACTGAATTAAAGAAATGGCCAGCAAACATTTACATGCGTGAAATAGCTTCCTTACATACTTTATATGGACCGATTGTATTTATATCTAAAGGGATTGTTTCATTTTGCAAAAGTTTACAAGGGTTAAGGCTGTCAAATTTACTTGGAGGAGAGTACAGTAGGTCAATTTTTTTTTTGTAATTGTTGTTTGTTTTTGTTATTTTATTGCTTGAGTCTTTGTTTCTTATCTAATCTGATCATTTTTCTTTTCAATTTCTTCAAACCCCTCCTCTAATTTTAGCCCTAAATCTAAATTTAACCCTCCTCAAATTGCTCTATTTATAGGAAAATCTTTTCTCTTGTTCTTTATATCTTTGCTACCTTTAGGTCCCCTGTAAAAGTTCCCTAATTCCAGAAAGATATTATTATTGATGAGAAAAATCTGTTTTAGACTGTAACTCCGGTATACATTTTTGTCACTTCTTTGTGTCAACACTAAGCATACTAAATAAAAATAATTTAAAAAGATGGATTTTAAACTGAACAAATAAAAATGGCTAAGATGGTAAAGTATATGTTATATGTATTTTACTCTAATTAAAACATAAGATAATAAAGAAATAAAAAAGATCAATTCTACTTAATATACATGAATGCTGTTGCCATAAAAAATTTACTGATATATTAAAGAAATACTAAAAAACACTCATTTCCATTTGTACAATTAAATGAAGCCTCAGATATTGTAGTGTTTCATATATAATTGCTGTCTATTCATTAGAGGCATTCATGTGTGAATGCCTGTACGTGAAGTCATAGGCATACACTTTGGTATGTAAAATAACACAATTTATGACATGATATAACTGTATACTTAGAGCAGGCTAGGAATTATGTGTACACACTACTGCAGGAATATTAATCATAAACATATGCAAATGTTTATATATGAAACGTAAAAATTAATATATAAACGTAAAGAAACAGTTTTCTAGTGGCTCATATTTAGAATATCTTGAATGACCTGACTTGAAACACTGGCATCAGTTATTTTAGGAAGTTTCATAAAACAGTTGCTACAATAATCAAATAAAATCCTTAAAAATTACTTTTCTTCATGGTTAATCCAATGGTGTCCTAAATTGGTCATCACAGCAAGTTAAAAATTATTTTTAAGTAAATATAGATTCATAGGAAGTTACCAAGACAGTGTAGAGAGGTTCTACATAACTCTCTCCCATTTTCCCCTGTAGTAACCTCTAATATAATTATAGAACAATATCAAAACTGGGAATTTTACATTGGTGTGATGTTTGTGTCATTTCATTATGTGTGGTGTGCACCCACTGCCACGATCCAGACTCAGAGCTGTCCCATCACTCAAAGATCTCCATATTCTCCCCTTTAGAGTTACATCCCTCTTCCCAGCACCCCTCTCTTCTAATCTCTTTTCTGTCTCTGAAATTCTGTCATTGTGAGAATGGTGTATCAGTAAAATAATATAGTCTGTGAACTCTTGAGTTCTATCCACATCGTGTGTACCAAGAGTTTGTATCTTTATATTGCCGAGTAGGATTCCATTGTACAGATGTGCCGTGGTTTGCTTAAACTCATCATCTACTGAGGGACATTTATGTTGCTTCCATTTCTTGGCTATCGTAAATACAGCTGGTGTAAATGAATGTATACAGGTTTTTACTCAAGCCCTAAATGTTAATTTCTGTCAGGCAAACACCCTGGAGTGCCATTGCTGGGTCATAGGTATTTGTATGTTTAGTTTTGTAAGAAACTGCCAAACTATTTTCCAGACTGGCTGTACCATTTTATTTATTTTTTTAAGATTATTTATTTATTTATTTGACAGACAGAGATCACAAGTAGGCAGAGAAGTAGGCAGAGAGGGAAGAAGGGAAGCAGGCTCCCCGCTGAGCAGAGACCCTGGGATCATGACCCCAGCCAAAGACAGAGGCTTTAACCCATGAGCCATCCAGGTGCCCCTATGCCATTTTAAATTACACCAGAAATGTATGAATGATCCAGTTTTTTCATATCCTTTGTCCCTGTTTTCTATTGCCACTATTTATTTTAGCTGTTCTAACAGTGTAATGGTATCTCATTGCAGTTTTAGCCTGCATTTCCCTAATGACTAGTGATACTAAACATATCTTCATATTCTTATTTGCCATCTGCATATTCTTATAGGTGAAATGTTTTCTCATGTGTTTTCCCCATTTTCTAATTGGATTGTTTTGTTCTTTTAGTGTTGAAATTTCAGAGTTTTTTACATATTTTAGCTGTCTTTTGCCAGATATGTGACTTGCAAATATTTTATCTTATTCTGTAGCCATTTGTCTTTTCATTCTCTTATAAAGGTCTTTTGCAGAACCAAGTATTTAATGATGATGCAGTCGACCTTATAAATTTTTCCTTTTATAGTGTGCTTTGTGTATCATATCTAAGAGTTCTTCACCCAAGGTCCTTAAGATTTTCTTCTGTGTTATGTCCTACAAGTTTTATAGTTTTGTTTTTTATATTTAAGTCTGTGATCCATTTCTGAGCTAATTTTGTATAAGGTGTGAGGTTAGATAAAGGTTCATTATGTAGTCTATGGATATCCAATTACACTAGCACCATTTGCTGACCCTTCCTTCAATGGCTTTAGCAATTTCAGAGCATAGACAGTGACCAAAGCATAAACAAGTAGAGGAGAAGCCCGAGACAAAAGTAGGGGTCAAATTATGAGCCATAGATCATAATCAGTATTTTTTTAAAGCAGTGATGAGCTTCTGGATGGCCTTATATAGGAAAGTGGCTTAATTGATTTACATTTTTTTAAAGATCACCCTGGTTGCTATGTGAATAGTAGCATGTAAGGAGAAGAAAAGCAGTAGAGAAACCAGTAAGGAGGCAATTAGAGCAACACCCTGAACATAAACCTGAACTTGATAATTTCTTATGATGTTATGATGGGCATATTTCTTATGATGTTATATTGGGCATTAATTCACAATTCCCTACCCCCTCCACCTATACACATGAGAAACACATTTGGAAATGTTGCTCAGAGATCCAACCAATGTCTTGTAATAGGTGCTGTGCAGTTTATCTGCAAATCCCAGCCATAGCTGTAATTCCAGTCCTTTCTCTTCCACTCAATGAAGCATGTGAAGATGTGTGTGAGTCACAGTGATTCTACTAAAAGAAAAACCTAGAATCAGGGCGCCTGGGTGGCTCAGTGGTTAAGTGTCTGCCCTTGGTTCAGTTCATGATCTCAGAGTCCTGGGATTGAGTCCTGTGTCATGTCAGGCTCCCTGCTCAGCAGGGAGTATGCTTCTCCCTCTCCCTCTGCCCCTCCCCTCTTCTTCTGCTTACTCTTCTCTCTCTCTCTCTGTCTCTCTCTCTCTCAAATAGATAAAAACTTAAAAAGAAAAAAAAAACTAGAATCTTTTTTTTATTGCAAAGTATTTATGACCAGTTAATTATGACATACTTCACAAGTGATTCAGATAAACTTCTATTCGTCAGCACTATAGCTAATCATTCAAAAAAGACTCAAAAAAACAAAAATTTGAGGAACCAAAATTAGATTGCTCACAGTATTTCAAGAATATATTCATTGCACATGTTTTTTAATTAAACACTCTTTAAACATCTGATATATGATTTTTTTCATCTCTGATACAATTTTCAGGTAAAATTCTACTTTCCAGGTCTAAGGATATCACCAAATACACACATTCCCAATGAGGTCACATAGTCACAGTCAATATTTTCCCTCCCACACACCTTACTGAAAGATTTTGGTAAATTAATCCAGTTTCAAAAAAAAAAAATAATTTATTAAGTGGTAATTGACTTGGGGTACCTGCGTGGCTCAGAGGGTTAAGGATCTGCCTTTGGCTCAGCTCATGATCCCAGAATCCTGGGATGGAGCCCTGCATCAGGCTCACTGTTCAGTAGAAAGTCTTTTTCTCCCTCTCCTTCTGCAGCTCTCCCTGCTCATTCTCTCTCTCACTGTCTCAAATAAATAAAATCTAAAAAGAGAGAGAGAGAGAACTGACTTATGAACAAATACTAAAGTGAATAAAAATATTTGTTAGCCAAATGATGTCTGGAGGTAGAGAATGGTGGTATATAACTCTACAAATATTTGGTAAGCCTAAAAATGTGGCAAAGAGATATTTTTGATTAAAAATTTAGTAGACAGGGGCACCTGGCTGGCTCAGCAGGTTAAGGCCTCTGCCTTTGGTGCAGGTCATGATCTCAGGGTCCTGGGTTCGAGCCCCGCATCGGGCTCTCTGCTGGGCAGGGAGCCTGCTTCCTCCTCTCTCTCTGCCTGCCTGCCTCTCTGCCTACTTGTGATCTCTGTCTGTCAAATAAATAAATAAAACCTTTAAAAAAAAATTTAGTAGACAGGTTGAAATACTGCTGAGAATAATATTCCATATACATTGATACAAATATATATAAAAAAAATCTAAACAAGTTCTCCTAAAAAAACAATGGGTCAGAGCAAAAGGAAACCAAGTTCAGCTCAAGCAACCAAATTTTATGTTTTACAGAAGAGGACATGATTATCCAGAGAGAATAAGTAAGGTGCAGGACTAAGTGACATAGAGAAGCATAAAAATACATCTTTTATAAATTATTGGAACTAGATCAGGTGATTTTATTCCATTAACATTGTTGATAACAGTTTTGCAAATGATGTATGTATTCCCAGCAAAAAGAAAGCTGCTGCTAATGACATCTTGTTTGACAAATTTTCATGAATGAGCAGTAGAGCACTTATGTTCATATCTAAAATTCCCAATTTCTTCTGCAAAATGTCTATCTTTAAAGAATTAAGGATTTATTTATTTGAGGAGGGGAGGAGGCCGACGAAGACAGAGTCTTTTTTTTTTTAAAGATTTTATTTATTTATTTGAGAGAGAGAGAGAGAATGAGAGAGAGAGCATGAGAGGAGAGAGGTTGGCGGGAGAAGCAGACTCCCTGCTGAGCAGGGAGCCCGATGTGGGACTCGATCCCGGGACTCCAGGATCAAGGCAGTTGCTCAACCAACTGAGCCACCCAGGCACCCCCGAAGACAGAGTCTTAAGCAGACTCCTCTGAGTGGAGAGTGGGAGGTGGGGCTGAATCCCATGACCCTGAGTCCGGGACCTGAGCCCAAACCAAGAGTCCAATGCTTAACTGACAGCACCACCCAGGCGCCCTTGAAAAATATATGTTATTAACGTTTGCATTTGGAATCATGAAGTTGGCATAAAGGTCACAAGAGCCCCCAAACAAAACATCATCTACCCACCAGCAGCTTCCTGCAATTTGGGTTGGTGAGGGAACACTGAGTAAATGCGAGAAGGCAGAGGACTTCCAGATGCCAGGTTAAGCAGCAAGAAAAACTAATTTCTATTTTGCTTTGCATCTAATTGTGATTTTTATCAGATGGAATTTTGATTGTAAGCACCAGATTTTGTGATAGTTTATCTGATATCTGGAAACAAGCCTCCCCCACCTCTTTCTATAATTGTTTCCCCTCCATTTACACACCTAATATAATGCTAGACTGTCCTGAGCCTGTTGCTACACACTGATGATTTTTTTAAGGTAGTGCATGAGACACGGTAATAGTTATAACCAGTGGCCTCCAGAACATTTTTAACATGTACATCTACCAGTAAAACAACCTCCCACTTACATAAAATAAGTCCCAACCTCCAATTCACGTCTGGTATAAATTATCAACGTTTGCTAGTGTACTGATAAAACACTCATATTTTTTAATATCTTATTTATTTTTTTGAGAGAGACAGTGAGAGAGAGAGAGAGAGAGAGAGAGCACAAGCAGAGGGGAAGGGCAGAGGAAGAGGGAGAAGCAGGCTCCCTGCTGAGCAGGCAGCCCTACTCGGGATTTGATCCCATGATTCTGGGATCATGACCTGAGCCGAAGGCAGACGCTTAACTGACTGAGCCACCCAGGTGTCCAGAACATTCATATTTATAAAATAAACACAGAAGTAGAAATGTTAAAAAATAAAAATGAATACCAATAGAAATGTGGTATTTTCTCAGTGCCTCTCACCAGAGGATCTCACAAGACCCTGAGGAACAGGCTCTTCTCTTGGCACCTGCTATTAGAAAGAAGTTACATCAGTCAAGCACATTGTAAGTTTTGGAGACCATGCATGAGGCCTCACTTGTCATGATTTTTCTCAGCATCTCTTGAAGTATCTGGCGTGGATGCTTGTGCCTTGTTGGCATTCAGTTTTGTTGAGAAGAGATTCCAAGTGTATACCAACTTTGCACTGCCAGACGAGAGGACGGATTGTGGAAGAACGGTCTTAGAGTCCTCAGTTCCTGCTGGGCTTGCCTTTTAGACAGAAGACATACAGTTAGATATCTGATGACAGGTGAGTGAATGGTTTTATTTTCAGAACCATTGCCTTTCTATGGCAACAGTTTGCTTTACCCAGAAAAGTTCCAACCGCAGTTCCTTTTTAATTTGCTTTAACTTCAAAATCCAGGAAAGTATATTTCAGAAGACATCATTTGTCTGTCTAGTAGATAAAGAATGTCATTAAATCTGCCATATTCCTTTTACTCTCTAGCTCTCTTAAAAAGCAGGGAAGGGGTGACACAGTAAAGACACTCAAACTGACAATAATTCATAAGGTCTTTCTTCACCAGGAAATAATTTGGTAGCTTCTAGATTATTTTTAGTCATATAAATAATTTCTCTTTTTATTAAGGCAGACATCTATTTTAGTCATCTGTGACAAACTAGATGTCCATAAAAACAGACTTCTTTGTTCAGTCTTAGAGGCAGCAAAGCCACAAAGATGTCTTTAAAAGAATAAAGCTTAAAAAGTAAAAAGTCCAAACCTAGTGTGCCTTGATTCTGCATTAGGTGATTCATTCACTCCTCAGTTCCTAATTTTGAGCACCAACATGTGTCAAACCCTGTGCTACTTTCCAATTAAGCATTAACCTTTGAGCATAAGGATACAAACAGTCTAGCTGTAATAGAAGCAATTTACCCAAATACAGAAAAAGGAAATACACTGAGTGACTTAAACCTCTGTCATTGCCTTCTGCTTGTATGTGCCAGATACGTTTCCTTTTTATGTTTAACCACAGGAAACACTAACAGCACATGCTCTACTCAGCTCCTATCTCCTTGGCCAAGAACACACGGGAAGACTGGAGAAACAGAGGATTAGAACAGTCAATCTGAAAGTTCAGAAAGTGAAACCTCCATTTTCTACATTCTATAAAACCTAGTCCTTTCATGTGTACAATAGAGCTCACGGGGGATTTCCTCTCCAGGATCAGCTAGAAAAAGGGGAGCGGACCCTCCTGCAATAGCTTCCAGCCTCTCATTTGATTTCTGCACATTTCTGCGACTCTTTCTAATCTCTGTAAAGGTCAGTTTCCCAAAAACTTTTCAGGAAATTGGGAGGAAACAGCCTATTTGAACTCTAATTCATTCATTAATGAAACACATATTGGAGACATACTAAGTGTCAGTCCATGAACTAGGACATAACTATATGCTACCATCAACATGTACATACTTATATGGAGGAAACAGCAGAATTCAGGAAGAGAATGATGTCTATTATTATTTATTTTAAAATACATACATTAGTTTTTTTTTCTAATTTTTTTTTTAATCAGAAAGCTTTCAAAACAGAAGTAGAAAATCCAAAAGAATCAACAAAGCAAAATAAAACAAAACAAAAACCTCCTGGAAAAATGAAGCAATCATAGCAAGGTTGCAGGATACAAAGTGCATTAATTTGCTAGGATTGCCTCAACAAAGTATCACATACTGGGTGGTTAAACAGCAGAAACTTTTTTTTTTTTTACAGTTTTGGAGGCCAGGAGTCTAAGATGAAGGTGTTGGCAGGATTGTTTTCTCTGAGGCTTCTCTCCTGGCTTGTAGATAGCCAAATTCTCCCAGTGTCCTCACGAGTTCTCACGTGTCATTTCCTCTGTGTCTTTCCTTATATATCTCAGTGTGTCCAAATCTCCCCTTCATCTAAGTGCCTTTAAAGAGATAATTAAGTTAAAATAAAGATCTGTGCCTGGCTTTTATCATTTATGAATACATTTTGAAAATCTATTAATAATAGTAGATACCAGTATATCACACTTTCTAAGGCTGAATATAATCTTGTTCAGATGTATTATATTTTATTCAACTAGTACCCTATAGGTTATATTAATGTTGATTTTTTTTAACTGTTGAAACTATATTCCATATCATGGTACAGTTTTGTAAGAATATCCCTAGGGCTAACTCTGGTAATGGAATTGTTGGGTAAAAGGGTGTATGCATTTAAAACTTAGATATCAGGGTGCCTGGGTGGCTCAGTGGGCTAAATCCTCTGCCTTCGGCTCAGATCACGATCCTCAATGTGGGATTGAGTCCCACATTGGTCTCCTGCTCAGCAGGGAGCCTGCTTCCTCCTCTATCTCTGCCTGCCTCTCTGCCTACTTGTGATCTCTTTCTGTCAAATAAATAAAATCTTTAAAAAAATAAAATAAAATAAAACTTAGATATTGCCACACTGCACTCCAAAGTGGTATAGTTTGGACTTAAAGCATATGGAAGTGCCTGTATTCCAAGACTCTTGTTGGAATTAGTATTATCAATTATATTTTTTTTCCAATTTGATAGGTATAAATGCTAATTTTATTCTTATTCATTTAATATGTGAGGCTGAATATTTTTATATTTATTAGTAGTTTATCTTACTTTCTGTAAAATTGCTCAATTTATGACTGAAATATTTGCTTTTAATCATTTTTATAAGATTATTCCACATATTATAAAATTTTGTGCAGTTCACTTTGATTTTCCATATTACCATGTATTTGCCATGGCTTGGTTTTTGGTAAAAGTACTTTGGTAAAAGTAACCGACATTTCCTTTATAAATCCAGTGATTTTTTTTTGCAATCCATGTTTTCTTACAATATTTCTAAGGTTTTAGTTTTTACACTCACATAATTAATAGATCTCAAATTTATACTGAGACCGAAGTAGCCATCCAAGTTTTTCCACCAAAAGTCAACTCCTTTTTTGCAGAGCCTTTTTTTTTTTTAACTAGTCCATGTTTTCCCATTGAATAAGATGTCATCTTTATCATATGTAACATATCTATGTCTACCTGGATGAATATTTTCTAGATTTTGGATATTGTTCCGCTGAACATGTTGATTTTTTTTTTCTTATTTTGAAAAATCATCACAGCAATCTTATATGTGTACTTCTCAAAAAACATCATTTTATAAAGTTTTCCTCAAAACATCTCACTGGTATTCTAATTTGGATGACACAGGCTTCATAGATAAATTGTGGAAGATAATATCTTTATAATATTGAGACTTTTTATCCAGGAATCAATTCTGACCGGTTTTCTAAATCTTCTCTTGTAATCCTCAAAGAGTTTTAAAGTTTCCTTCATGTAAACCCTGAATATTTCTTGTTCCTTTAAAAGAAATCTTTTTCTTGTAAATGGGATATTTCCTTCATTATATTTTGTTTATAGATGGTATATAAGAAAAGTAATGATTTTAATATGAATTTTGCATCCAGGGAATTTTCAGAATTTTCTTTTTTATTTCTCATAGTGTTTCAGACAATTCCCATGGGTTCTAAGAGTATACAATCCTATCATCTGCAAATAAAAGTAATCTAATGTCCTCAATTCTCACTTTCATAGCTGTTTTTCTGCCACATAAGCTGCATTAGCTAACACTTTAAGAGCCACAGTGCTGATGACAATTGTCATCCTCTTGACTTTACTTTTTACTTAGGGCACATGAGCAACATTTGTCAGGATGTGCCCCCCTCTCCCCACCTACTTTTCCCTTCACATTGCTTATGGGAAGGAAATATCATCGGGAACATCCCCATGCTTTGAGTACTTCTGCACTTTTCTCCTTCTTTCTCTTGTTAATGCTTTTTAATGATTGTATGTGAAGTTTTGCCACTCCATGACTGTGGCTGATGCAGCAGTAAGATATCTACTTCTTTTCATATTTCCCAAGCTACATAGAGTGGGGCTCTGACCCAACTTCTCCCTCTCTCTCATGTCAGAAATGTCATCCTGTTATTATTGACTGTGTGTCTGTCAGGTGCCAGACACTTCACTGGGGGATTTATATCCACTGGCACATTTAATTCTCACAACAAACCTTAGGGAGAGTCTTTATTAACCCTAATCTACTGAGGAAGCTTTGAAAATAACTTGTCTTAAGTTATACAGTTAATTAGTAGCAGAGACAGGACTTGAAGCCACATTTCTCTGTCTCCAAGGTCCTCACTCTTACTGCTACATTTCCTTATAGCTCAAGAAGGCTGAAACAAGGGAGGTTCAAAGCTCTCGGTGAATATAGAAGGAGAGCTCAATTCTGCCTGAGGAGGGTCAAGAGTGATGCTCTTGTTCCTAAGAATCAGCACTGAAAAGGATGAACACAAAATTGATTTGCCACCATGATCCAAGAAACACATGCCCACCCCACAGGAGAAGTAAGCACATCACAGCCTCACAATAGGCCTTGATTGATTTCCCTCTGGGGCCCAGGCCGTTCTTCATGTTATAGCTTGGTCAATTATTTTCAAGTCCAGGCTTACTTGCCTTAAGAGTGGGCACATGCTCAACAAGGTTCTTTAGGGAGGAAAAAAAGAAAAAAGAGCTTGTTTTTACCTGAGGAAACTTAATTCAAGTTTTGAACTCATTTCTTCTTTTAAGCAGTTTCTATTGTAAACCCAATTCTGTGGTGGGATTTATTGAAGCACAGAACAGAAAAGACATTTGCTCAGAAGTAACTCAGGGATACAATGTGGATTAGAACTTGGAAAAAATAATAAATCATAAAGCTACTGAGTCATGAAAACACTGAACCATACTTGAAAGTAGACTGAGATTTGAACAGGTAAGTTATTGTTAAATGCACATGAATATGTGAAGAATTATATCTAAATTACGTCCCATCTCAGCAGTTTTATTTAGCAACTAATTTTTCTCTTAACTCTCTTCAACCCTATTAAAGGAAACATTAGCATCTTCTTTCACTCTTTTATAGATGAATAAATAAAGACTAATTGGGTTTCTAGGAGTCATTCTGGAGATAACTGAAGGCCTATAATTGGAATGGATAATTCCTGATCAAAGGGTCCTTCAATTCCTTGGTTGAGAGTTGCATTTTATCATGTCTTGTTATGAGGATACTGTGAGCCTGAGGTTCATCATGGACATTTTTCTGTTTTCTCTTCATCATCCAGCCTCTGGATCTTCTGCTCATCTAACATCAGCTACTTTCACAAGGAGTCAAGACAGCCCTAGAACAAAAGTTGGCAACTGGAGAACCTCACCATAACACCTACAAAAGGTGACATAATCAGTTGTACATTTACTGGCAAGAAAATTCAGTGGTTATTTATAGATCACTTCATCAGTCCTGGCCTATGTACAAGATTTGTTTCCTTGAAGGCAAGTTTGGCACATGTTCTTCTGTCACAGAATATGTACTATAATGTGGGTAAGTGTTGTGCTGATAATGCAGTTAGAGAACTACCAACATAGAATAATAGGAGTATAAACATGTCATAAAGAGTGTAATTTGGGGCTAAAATAAAAGACATCAAGGTGTCTGACATAGGAGTTACAAAGAATATCTGCAATGTTGGGGTTTGCCTGTATAACATCAAGTATTTTTATTCATTTTATTTTTTCCTGGAAGAGTCAAACTCTGAATGACCAGTGTATTTATCTCTTACATTTCTATCATAAAATTAAGTTTTCTTGATAATGGGAAAAACAAGTTCCAAATATGCATCTCCTTTATTCCAAAGAAGAATGTTTTATGTCAAATGGTTTAAGTACTCTCATTGTGGGACTGTTACAGAAATAGCAAAAGATGTCCAAAGACAACGACAAGGCTATGAATCTTATTGGCTAACAAAGTATATGGAAACATAACAATGTGGAGCCCTTGCTGTACATTTGCAGTTGAAAGCCCAGGTTTCCAGGATTTTAAAAGTCCTCTCTGAGATGCCCAGCTGCCAATGATTCTATCCTTGTAGAAATCTCTGATTATGGTAGAACCACCACTCTCCCACTTTGAAGGAAGATGTATAATCTTCTGGAAACTCTAGCTAAGCATCTTTCCACTCACTAGGTTGTAGTTACTATGAAAACCATCCCCAGAAAACTCAATTCTGGGTGAGTCAAAGTCAGTTTCCTTAGAGACTTTGACTTTTCCATCCCTTTTCAGGACTAAGTCCCAGACCTACCAAAGGTCTGAATTCCTACAGAAACCAAACTAATTTCTTGTTTTTTCTTTCAATTTTTATTCATTCTCCTATTCTCATTCCTTTATGTATTTTTCATCATATTTTGCTGAATCCAATCTTTTAAAGAGACTCGAGTCCTATTACAAATATATCTAATAAGAATAAGAATATACACAGGAAATTAGATCAGGATATTAATCTGAGTACACACACTTATATCTTTTACTTCTAGATATAAAAAAATGGTATTAGAGCAACAAAACTATAACATTAGCAATAAACAGTAGTCTCCTTGGTGAATCAAACTCATTGAAGAATCCCCAGAAGTAAAGTATGGAACAGCTTGACAGAAGAAACTACTGATCAGAGGACACAAAAGGAGGATAGGTATAAAAGGCAAAAAAACATTTCTAAGGCTTCTCCATGTCAGAAGTAAAAGATAAAAGAAGGAGAAAGGTGTGCACAGACCAAATACCAAGGTGGTTTTCAGTAGAACTAAATTCATACAAGTTGATCCTTCCCACCTTAGTGATGGAAACTTTTGGGCACTGATGTGGGTGCTTGTGTGGGAGAGGCTAAGGAGTGCTCAGATGGGTAATGCCATACGGAAAGCACAGAGAACATGCTCCCTCCAAATACCAGCTATTGGAAAATCACACTGTTAAACTTCCAGCCCCATGATCACTGTAAGCAGGCTGTAGTGTGTATACACACACACACACACACACACACACATATATATATATGGAATCCCAGAAAGGAAGATTTAAAAAATCAAAAAGCACCAGACATTTGAAGAAAATCAAGAGTATGACATAAGGGAACAAACAAGTAAATAAATAACATTTATTCAAAAATGAGTATTTATTTAATAAGCTAATGTACAAGAAATTAGATTTACTATAGAAAATATTGATAGGTAAGTCTTCATTAAGCAAAACATCAAATTTGAAGCCATAGGGGGAAATATTTTTTTTTTTAAAGATTTTATTTATTTATTTGACAGAGAGAGATCATAAGTAGGCAGAGAGAGAGAGGAGGAAGCAGGCCCCTGGCCAAGCAGAGAGCCCAATGGGCTCGATCCCAGGACCCTGAGATCATGACCTGAGCCAAAAGCAGAGGCTTAACCTACTGAGCCATCCAGGTGCCCCTAGGGGGAAATATTCTTAAGCTTAATTACATAAAAGTAACCCAGATTCTTTCCAATGCAGATGCCATAAAAAATACTAAGATAAAATTGGCAGGTGGGAGAAAATAATTGCAACACATGTAACAAAGAATTCACACAAAGACTATCTGAAGGAATTCTATAAATGAATAAGAAATAAAAAAAAAAACTAAACCTCTGACAAAGTGCCTAAGAAACTTAAGAAGAAAGAGACAACCTCACAAATTATCAGGAAAATAAAAATAAAAACCACATAGTATTTTTGAAATGATAATAATGTTTTTTTTGCCCCTTAGATTGGCAATAAGGACTGGCAGAGATGTGGTTTGTTTGCTTAGCTCCTGATATCCAGGACATCTCTGTCAAAACACTATCTAAACACAAACTAAAGAGAAGTCAGTGACATCAAGAGACAAGGAATACAGTCTTTGCAAAAATAGTTTGCAAAAGTCACTTAAGTGGATGACGACAGCCTTCAACAATCCATTATCCAAGAAAATATAGCAATTATACACATATGCATGCACCAAACAACGGAGTCCCAAAATATAGTTAAAATAGAATTTAGAAATAAACATTTCTAAAATAATATTTGGAGACTTCAATAGCCTCACTTTCAATAATGGATAGATGTTCTAGAGAGAAAATCAATAAGGAAATAATGGACTTGCCACTATATTATAAACCACTAGGTCTGGCACACATATAGAGAACACTCCCCCCAATAAAAGCAGAGTACACATTCTCAAGTGCACATGGAAGGTGATCTAGGATAAACCACAGGTTAGGTCACAAAACAAGTCTCAATAAATTTTAGAAGATTGAAATTATACAAAGTATCTTTCATAACTACAATGAATAAAGCTAAAAACTATTAACTGAAGGAAAACTGAAAAAAAATCACACATATGTGAAAAACTATACAACACACTCTGTTTTAAAAGATCTTATTTATTTTTATTGAAATTCAATTAGCCAACATATAGTATATCATTAGTTTCAGAGGTAGTATTAAATAATTTATCAGTTGCGTATAACACCGAGGGCTCAGCACGTCACCTGCCCATCACCCAATTATGTCATCCTCCCATCCACCTCCCCTCCATTTAAAGATTTTATTATTCGAGGGAGAGAGAAAAAGCATGGGGAGGAACAGAGGGAGAGGGATAAACAGACTCTGCTCTGAGCACGGAGCTGGACGCAGGGCTCAACCTCAGGACCTTGAGATCATGATCAGAGCCAAAACCAGGAGTCAGACACTTAACTGACTGAGTCGCCCCAGTGCCCCCTATAAAACACACTCTGAAACAGTGGTCAAAGAAGAAATTCAAGGGAAATTGGAAAATAGTTTGAGATAAATGGAAATGAAAAAAAAATAGGAATGCTTATAATATACAGCAAAGGCAGTGCTCAAAAGGAATTCATAGCTGTAAATGCCTATGTTAAAAAAGATCTCAGATCGGGGCCCCTAGGTGGCTCAGTTGGTTAAACAACTGCCTTCAGCTCAGGTCATGATCCTGGAGTCCCGGCACTGAATGCCACATCAGGCTCCCTGCTCCGTAGGGAGTTCGCTTTTCCCTCTGATCTTCCCCCTTCTCATGCGCTCTCTCGCTCTCTCTCTCACCCTCTCTCTCTCTCTCTCTTTCTCTCTCAAATAAATAAAGTCCTTTAAAAAAAAAAATCTCAGATCAATACCTGATTTTACATCTTGAGGAACTAGAAGAGTAGGCCAAAGTCAAAGCTAGAGGAAGGATAGAAATAGTAAGAATTAGAGTGGAGATAAATAAAAGAAAAAAAACAGAAGACAACTGATATCACTAACAAAACCAAATAAGGGGTCTTTGAAAAAAAAAAATCAGCAATTTGACAAATGCAAACAAACCATAATGAGATACCACTTTAAACCTAGCGGGTTGGTTACAATTCAAGAATGGAAATTAACTGTTGGCGAGGATGTGAAGAAATTATAACCCTCTCTTTTTCTGGTGGGAATGTAAAATCACGCAGCCACTATGGAAAACAGTTTGGCAGTTCCTCAAAAAGTTAAACATGGAATTATCATATGACCCAGCAATTATACTCCCAAGTATAAACCCAAAGAATTGAAATCAGGGATTCAAGAATCATGTGAATATTCTTTGCAACACTATTCACAATAGCCAAAAGGGCTACAGATGACTAGACAAAGAAAATGTGACATATACATACAATGGAATATGATTCAGGCATAACAAGAAATGAAGTTTTGATAAATGCATCAAGAAATCCTGAAAATATTATGCTAAATGCAATAAGGCAGCCACAGAAGGACAAATGTATGATTCACGTATATGAAATATCTAGGAGGAGTGAATTCTTACAGAGAGAAGTAGACTGGAGGTTATAGGGGTTGGGGAGAGGCAAAAACGAGGAGCATTGCTTCATAGTTACAGAACGTCTGTTTGGGGTGATAGAAGATTTTGGAAACATATTGGCAATATTCCTACAACATTGTAAGTGTAATTAATGTCCGTAAACTATACATTTAAAGTGGTTATAATGGAAAATATTGTGTTTTGCATATATGTTGTATATGCATATAAATACACAATGAAAACTTGAAAAAAATGTTTGTGATAACGTGAGGAAATCAACACTCATGCGGAGGAATGGAAATTGATACTTTCTGGAGGACAATTGGAAGTATCAAAATTTTAAATATTTGTGGATGGACAAATCTTTTAATTGATTTGTAAGACCCGAAACCCACCAAGTCACTTTTACACTGGAAAAACACAGCTTTGAGTGGGAAATTCATTGGCTCATCACAATCTCTTCCACCCTGTTCGTGAGATTGAGGCGGCAAGGAAGGGGGATAGTATCAAATGAAAACCACTCTCTTCTAATGATTCAAAATTTTATACTAAAGGTAGAATGTGGCAAGTAGGAATTTTGTTTTTCTCTACCTCATTGCATCCCAGGAATAAGACATATTCTGCAAAGGCATCCTGTATTCATTTATCCCTCTCCTGTATTCTAATGAATTGGAAACCCTTGATGACAGTGTACAGGTAGAAAAACCCCCATGATTTGAAACACAACAGAAAACCTGTGCTGAAAGCTGAAGAGAGTCAGTCAAGGTTGAAGAACAGAGAAGCAAAGGGATTTGAGAGACTGAAGATCTTCTGGGAAAGAAAAGAAAGAGGGAGAAACTCAGAAACCTAGGAAGGATGTTTGAACAACCCAAGAGTGAAGAAAAACCTTCAGGACCCATCTGTGGTAGGCCTGTGTACATTTGTATATTTGACTATTTGTGTCAGTTAATTTTTTTTCCTGAGCACAAACCATCTCAAACATAGTAACCTAAATCAACAGTCTACTATTTAGATACATCTCAGTGGATTAGTGGTTTGGCTTGGGCTCAGCTGGATGGTTTCTCTGGTCTTGTCTGTGTTACTACGCATCTTTGTTCAGCAGCTAGGTCCTCTGGGGGGCTGACTGGACTCACATAGCCTAGCCGAGCAGGCTAGTTTCTGAGCTATGTGGTCCCTCATCTTCCAGTGTGCTAGCTCAAGAGTTTTACAGAATAGTTGGGCAACTTTCCAAAAGAAAAAGCACAAAAATTCAAGTCCTCTGAGGCCTGGGCTTAGGACAGGTACAGCATGACTTCCCACTGCATTTTATTGGTGAAGCATATTTAAGTTCAGCCCAGACTCAGAGGGTTCAGAAATAAACTTCACCTCTTGTTGAGAGAAGCTGCAAAATCACATTACAAAGAGATGTCAGTACGGGACAGGAATAACTATAGCCATGTTTGTATACCACCAGAATACCAACGTCCCCAGTCAATCAAGAAGCAGAAACAATTTCCAGCCTATGTGTAAGATTGCTCCAGGAGCTATAATAAAAATGATGTGATTTTTGTTTCCTTCTTTCTTTTTGGTGAGAATCTGAATGTTCTCCCTGAAAATTTTTCTCTATGTACTTATGGAGGGAAAATTATGCTCTGAGATTTACAAAAGGTACTATGTTTCTTCTTTTTAATTTATCTTTTTAATTATCTTTTTAATTATCAGTATGACTTTGGAGCTCAGACCTCAGAAATAATGGTCCAGTTGTTGCCTTTTAGTGTCTTAGAGTCTATTCAGAACCACACATATAAATGTGCCAGGGAAAAAGAGATGGGCCAAGAATTTGTTCTCCTTTTGTAAGGGAATTATTTGATTTCGACTTTAAGGATTAGCAGGAATTTTCCAGACTACAAAGTCAGGAAATACAGTCCAGACAGAGGATGGTAAAAGATAAGGAGGTTCAGCACACTCAGCAAAGTGTAGGCAATTCTACGAGAAAGGCTCAGCTAGAAAAGTAGTGGGGATTGGCTGTAGGTTCTCATCTCAGGGATCCTCCTACCACACGCAAAACATCTGTGTAGGGTCCCACAACTCACTCTGATCACCTGTTTTATTAATGGCATAGTTCCTATCTAAGACTACACTGAAAACTCACAATTCTACCTGAACACTGCCACGTTCCTATGAAGTCAGATATCATATTGTCACATTGTTCTAGTCATCATTTATTCACTAGGCTCTGCAGCAGAATGGGAACAATGTTTGTGTAAAATTGCCTCTTAATAGAAGACACCTCCAAATTGAATTCTCAGCTTTGAGTCAGGATGATACTCTTTTCTAGCACTTCCTGCACCGTCACTTCATGCCAGAAAAGTTATTTTTCTCCAGAGACTTGTTTTTGGTGTAAAATCGGATCCTGGCACAGTTTTGATTCTTATTGACAAGCTTCCTTGTTTACTGTTGTTCATCCTTAAGATGTTGCCTCGTTAAAGACTGAAAGGTTAACAACTGAACCCTGTTTGCCTTGAGTAAATCATACTCAATTTTCTGGAGCTCATTGCAAACAATCTGCTCCAAAAGAGCTAATTAGGGCTGAGAATACAAAATGAGAGTCTGGGCAGCACCATTCTGCATAGTCTCAGTTGCGGGCTTCTTTATCTCCTTCACACGAACAAAGTCATTCTGTGCAAGTCAGTCTCCTTTTTTCTCAGAAGGAATATGTTTGCTGAAGATAGGGATCCATGCACTATTGCATTCTCATGGCAATTATGGCTACAATGGCAGAATGTGGGTCATAAAATATACGAAAATCTTGTCAATCTCCTAGATACGTGCTAATAGTTACTGGCAGGCTTGTAAAGGTACTGTGACTGTCATTCATATGACTAGGGACTGCAGAGTAGTGTTTTTAAGTGCAGCTCAATTCCAAACATTCTGCTTTCTCTCCTTCTCTCTCTCTCTCTCCCTCTCCCCTCTTTCTTCCCTTCTTCCCTCCCTCCCTGTGTGTGTGTGTGTGTGTGTGTGTGCTTTGGGGAGCAATGAAGGGTCTCGTCAATTAATAAAAATAGTTCTTATCTCATGTGTCGGTTAGGTTTTTCAGCATAACAAACCACCCAAAACTACTGGCTGTACACAACAACACTTGATTAATGCTCTTGTGGCTATGAGGTGACTAGATAATTCTGCTGATCTGAGCCTGGCTCAGCTGGTCTAAGCTGGGCCCATTCATGAGTTCATAGTCAACTATTGGGTCTGGTAGAGACTAGGATCAGCTTGGATGGCTCATCTCTAGTCCATATGGTATTTCATCTTCCTGAAGGCTAGCCTGAGCTTGTTAGTATGGTGGCTCAACAGGGTTCCCAGGGAGTAAATGGAAGCATGCAGGTCTTCCTGGCCTAGACTTGGAACTGGCAAGGCATCCCATCCACACATTCTATTGGCCAATGTAAGTCCCAGAGCCAGCCCAGATTTAAACAGAATAGACTTCATCTCTTGAGGAGTTACAAAGTCAATGAAAAAGGACACAGATACTTTTTAAAAAGATGGAGAATTTGCACCATTTTGTAATCTATCACAAGTTATAAGGGATTAATAGCTTTGTTGTGACTAAAATCTCAAGATAAAACAAATGATGTGTTCTTTAGTTATTTTTATTAGCAGTTAGGTTGGGGTTGCATTGGCATATGAAGTAGGGTGGATTGATTTTCCACCCTCTCTCCAGCGTATTCTTTTCTAGTTTGGTAAGCACTTTGATAAATTCTTTAGTGCATCAAATTGTGACAGATAGCTTTAGGAAGTATGAGTAAAGAGCTTCTCTATCTTACAGCAGTTAATAAGAAACCTTTTTTTTTTTTTTTTAATTCCATCAGGCACAGAAACAGCTCAGGGAAACAGGTAAGGATAGTTATGTGAGAAAAGACACATGAATGAGTGGCCACTCAGATAGGATTGGTTCTCTGCCTCTACACATCAGTATTAGATAAAGAAGTGGTAAGATCTCAAAACTTTTAGTTTCAGGGATTCCAAAAGAACAGCTGAATGCTGATGTCATGGAATAACTTTAACCAATTCTAGGAAATTTAACATTCAATATTTAGGATATCCAAAAGATTATGAGTTGGGTTTCACTTAACGCATAAGGAAGGAGATCTTCGTTCATCATAATCTTTGAAAACAGCATCATGGCACAATGGGGAAAAATAGGACACTAGTTTTAGAGTCTAGTAAGGTATGTTTGATCAGTTTCAATTCCAGGGAAGAAAGAGCAGTGACATTCTACCTGGGTAGAAAATACAGTGCATGTGATGGTTCTAAAAGGTAAACAATAGGAGCCAAATTGAGGAAGAAGACCATATCTCAAAACACCACTGTACCTGCGGTGACTTTACCATCTTCCACTCCTACTCTGGTATTCCTTGGCCTAGATTCAAAGCAGCCCCAAATGCAGAACTGGTCTTTAACATGAACAGAAAGAGCTCCAAGAGAAGCCCTCCCAAAGACCAGGAAGGGGAATTCTAAGGCTCTGAATGGAAGAATACTTGTTATTCCTTTTAAAAAAATAAATATGTATTTTCTCCATTCTTTCATTACCCAGCAACGATCCTGCTGCGGCATCTGTGGTGGTAGTGACTCCAGCAGCTATGGGAGTTTGCAGGCATCTAAAATTCTGAGACAGAGGAAGCTGCCTCAGCAGTATGAGAATGTGTTCCAAGAGGTTCTGTGGCTCCCACAGATTCCAGCTGCTGTTGGTTTTTCCCCTCTCTCTGGCTTCCCAACTTCTGGTCATAGAAGCAGCTGCAGTTCTGGGGAGTCCAGGACACAGCAGGATAACTATAGCCCCAGATTTCTGGGTGGAGGACTTGGGAAGGGAGAGTTCCAGAGAACCAGAGAACATCAAGAAGGTCACGGAAAGGCAGAAGCTTAGGAAAGCAAACAGTGAAGTTGTTTAAAAACTCCTAAGCTCATCACCAAGCTGCAACATGTATTGATCCAGTTCCAATGGCAAGACAAAGACTTTGAGACCTGACCAAGATAAAGCCACAGCCAGGTTCCAGACTACCAACTGAAGACAGAAGACGTAGATCCAAAGAGCTCTATGAAGTGAAGTAGTGTTGAAGACACACTCATAGAAAGTTGGTCCAAACTTGTGGCGTGCACTCTACCAGGCAAATTTACTATTTTAAAAAAAAGCCAGTCTTTATAGGACTTATAGACTTATAATCTCATGATATAATATTCAAAATGTCCAGAATACAAGTCAAAATTTCCTAGCCAGGAAAAAAAAAAATCTCACCTTTCACAGGAAAAGTCCATTAGCAGATGTTAGTAAGAAAAAGGTGAAAGTGTTGAAATTATTCAACAGAGACACCAAAGCATCTAAAATAAAAGTGTCAAATTAAATATCAGTAAATACTCTTTAAACAAAGAAAAAGGATAGAAAATCTCAAGAAAAAAATATATAAACCAGAAATAAATGGACTTTTGGGAACTGAAAAAAAACAGTATTCTAAAGTAAAAAATTCACAGAATAGGCTCAAAAGCATAATGGAAATGACAGAAGAATGAATCAATGAACTTGAAAATAGATGAAAAAGAACTATCCAGTATGAACAAATTAGATAAAGACTTTAGAAAAACAACAGGTTCTCAGGAACGTTCATTCATTGGTCAAATATTGATGTCACTGGTATCCCAGAAGGAGAGAAGAAAATGGACAGGACAGAGAAAAACTATTTGGAGAAATAATGGCTAAGATTCTCATAAATATTTGAAAGATATAAACCCACAGATTCAAGAGGTTCAGCAAACTTCAAGCAGAAAAATTGCAAAGAAACCAATACCCAGATACATACTTTTAAAAATGGTCAGAAACAAAGAAAAATTCTAGAAATAAACCAGAAAAAGATGCCTCAATTATAAGGAAATAATGATTGTAACTGCAGAATTCTCATGGAAAATAATGAAGTCTACAAGCAAAGTCAAATAACATTTTTTAGGATACTGAAAGAAAAGAACAATTGACCTACAATTTTATATGCAGGAGAAATACTCTTTAGGAATAAAGCTGAAATTAATGCATTTTGAGATGAAGGAAAGACAAATGAATGTATTATCACAGATCTACTTTAAAAAGGTAAAAGACATCAGAAAGAAGGAAATTTAAAGAAAAAAAGAAAGAAGGAAATTAGGAGCGTCAGTACTGAAAGAAGAGAGATTACGATGTAAACATCTAGGTAAATGTAATGAACTTTTCTGGAGTTCTTTAATATACTATGGTAGTTGAGAGCAATACTATGAGACTATCTGATGGAATTTTCAATGAAAGTAGAAGTAACACCTAAGAAAGTGCAAACCAAACAGTGAAAGGTGAGGGAAAGATATGGCGGTAAGTTTTCTGCCTCCCACTGGAAGGGACAAACAAGGATTTTAGGCAGATTTCATAAAGCCACTATAATTATGCAAAGAACAACCACTAAAACACAAAACATAGGAAAATAAGGCTTATTCAAGGAAATGCATATAAAAAGACAATAGATACATTAACATTTAATAATTAATGTGTTCAAGAAAGCCAAAAGAAAACAGGAAAGGAAAATGGAGGCATTAAAACAAAGAGATCAAACAGAAAACAAATAATAAAATGGCAGATCTAAACACAAACAGTAATAAATATGTATAGTGTAAATGTTCTAGGCACGATTAAAAGACAAATAGTCAGGATAGATTTAAAAAGAGATGTGCTAGGGGACCTGGGTGGCTCAGTCAGTTAAGCACCTTATTCTTGATTTTGGCTCAGGTCATGATCTCAGGGTCATGAGATCAAGCCCTATGTCATGCTCAGCACTGGGCATGGAGCCTGCTTAAGATTCTCTCTCCCTCTGCTCCAAATCCCACTCTCTCATTTTCTAAAAATTAAAAATAAAAAGAGATATGCCCTAAGTATAGGCTCCCAAAAAGTCACTTCAGATATATAAGGAAGTTAAAAGTAAAAAGGTATAGCATGCAAACATTGATCCAAAGAAAAATGGAGTGGATATATTAATATCAAATAAGAAAACATGAGCACACAAACATTTACCAAAGATAAAGGTGGATTTACATAATAATAAGAGTTCATAAAAAAATAATTTCAATCTTGTGTACATACCTAACAACAGGCTCTTTTCTCCGTTGAATTGCTTTTGCATATTCATAAAAACAAAAACACATGGACACAAAAAGACAGGTCATACCAAGCACTGGTAAGGACGTGATGTAATCCAGTTTCACATATTGCTAAAGGCAATGAAAAATGGTCCAGCCATTCTAGAAAATAGTTTGGAAATGTCTTATAAAATTGAAAATATACCACCACCTAGCATAACATAAAATCAAGAATGTCTATACACACACACACACACACACACACACACACATATATATATGTATATATACACATACATGTACACACATATTTACTATATGATCCAGCAATTCTCCTCCAAGGTATTTGCTTTAAACAAAGAACTTATTTTCATATGAAAACTTATTCATGAATGTTTATTGAAGCTCTCTTCATAAGTGCCTCAAACTGGAAACAGCCCAGATATTCTTTTACACAGAAATGGTCAAACAAACCATTGTATATTCATACAATGGAATACTCCCAACAATAAAGAGGAAGCTATTGACAAATGCAACAATTTGGATGAATTCCAAAGAAGCCAATCTCAAAAAGTTACATATTACATGAGTCCATTTCTATGATATTTTTGAAAAGACAAACACATAGTGACGAAGTTATGAAGAATAGACCAGCAGCTACCAGAAGAAGAAGGGTGGGGAGAAAGTTCTACCACAAAAGAAGAGGAAAAGGAAAGTGTTGGGTATGATGCCCTGTATCCTGATTGTAGTGTTGTTTTTTTAAGTATCATATAAGTGTATCAAGATTAATAGAACTGTACACCAAAAGCCAATTTAATTGTAAGTTAATTTAAAAATATTTAAATGTATGCATACATATTTATTGCATGTCATTGCAAGATGATTTTACATTAATTATTATCTTGTATTTTAACATAGTGCTACTAGATTTTTGTCTAGGCTTGTCAACACGTATCTTGAGCTTTTCTTCTCATTTTTCTCTATACAAACGAATTTGCAACCAAATTGGTTCTTTTAGAAAAACTAAGTTCTGGGGCGCCTGGGTGGCTCAGTGGGTTAAGCTTCTGCCTTTGGCTCAGGTCATGGTCTCAGGGTCCTGGGATCGAGCCCCGCATTGGGCTCCCTACTTGGGAGCCTGCTTTCCCCTCTCTCTCTGCCTGCCTCTCTGCCTCCTTATGATCTCTGTCTGTCAAATAAATAAATAAAACCTTTAAGAAAACTAAAAAAAAAAAAAAAAAAAAGAAAGAAAGAAAACTAAGTTCTAAGATTAGGTCAAGATAATTGAAGATTATGGAAGATACTCAGAAATTGAGTATTAATGAGAAAATACGTAACCCCCTTTAGGTCAGCATCTGGCACTGAATAGCAGCGTCTCCATGAGCCAGATAGCATGAGGATTTTTCCTGTACATTTTCTTATATAACCGTCCAACTCTTCCAACTTGGCATGCTAGATACTGATGACCTATTTTCACAGAGAAAGAAGCTGAGGCTCAGAAAGATGAGCAGGTTTAAATAGGGAATAAGACCGGAGTAGAAATTCAAACACAGGCCTTTTTAGCCCCAGTGCCTTAGCTCACTTTTTTTTTTTTTTTAAGAATTTACTTCTATCCCTATTTTAGTCCAACAATGTGATATATATGATACATATTTTGTCTTAATTCTATGCAACTCTCTGGGCATTTTCTGGGAGATGATGGTGATTATTCAGAGGGATAGGAGCTATTTGGACACATGGAGAAATCATTACCTGCCCCTCCAATGCCCAATGTGGAGGAGGGGCATTGAGTGCAGGGGAGAAGTCTGTACGTAATATTCTAGAGCAACAAATTACTTGATTCCAGACCTAGGACCAGCTGTTTTCACCAACTGCACTGGAATGTAAACTTAAGAAATCTCTGAAGAGGGGGTCTGCTTGTGCCCTCTTGGAAACTGAGCCAAGAATCAATCTAAGTGTTCCAGTGGACAGATGACAAAAGGCTTTTCTGAAATAAATCTTTCCACTTTTCTTTTTGTGAGAATCACCAGCAATAGGGACCCTTCAGAGCAGAATAAATTCCATATATTACCTGCAGGAAACCAGCACTGCAGAATAATATCAGAATACTCTAGTTATAACAGACATTGACACACTGCATGTTACTTGTTTGTTCATTTTCTTGACAATAAAGTAATGTATGTATAAAATATAACATTTGAAAATATTGGACATAAGCAAAAGAAAATTGGTAATCTTCCTACCAATTAGAGAGATTTCCTTTCAGAAATTGCCTATGAAACTTTGTTAAATTATGATTATATGATATAAACTGTCATACCTTGCTTAATTACTTAACATACACTGCAGCATATTTTCACACTTTTATGTTGTTTCAAATACTTGCAGTTTTTTTCCAGTGACTTTGTAACATTTCATCATACGATTACATGTTAATTTATTTTCACTTTTTAATGGTTACTCATTGCTCAGTGTTAATATTCAATTAATAGAAATAACAGTATAGATAATGGTCTTGTTCATAATATTGTGTGGATCCATATTCTAGTGACAAATTGGTGTGAATGAGATTACACAGATGTTGGTACTGTTAGGATCTTTTGTCAATTCACACACCAACAAGCATGGTACAAGAGAATGAACACTTTCATAACCTCTGGTCAAGGACAGATATTATACAGTAATATGCTGTGTTTTCCTAATATTACAGCAATTACCACTTTTTTTTTTTTAGAATTAGTGAGTTTTATCATATGACAACATTTACCAGATTATTATCTACCATTTAGAGTAATTTAAGTTGAAACATCATGGGGTTTTTGGTTATACTTTAGTTTTGTTTTTCTATTTAATTAATTTTCCCAGTAGGTGATTTTCAAGAAAACATTCAGGTAGACCATGAAAGCTCTCTGTCCCTACCTTTCAATCATATATTTCTGGCCTTGACTCCCCAGAGCCTGTGTTTATATTTCAGATTTTATTTGCAAATTAGCAAAAATAACTTTATTGCTACAGTATTTTGTAATTATAATAACTCTTTCACTTAACATTCTTTACCTGAATCATTTATACATGTACAAGTAATCTAATTTCTCAGAACTGAATTGCTGAGTTATATGATATGTTCATTTTTTTTAAAGATTTGTTTATTTATTTTAGAGAGAAAGAGTGCCCATGCAAGCAAGGGAAAGGGCAGAGGGAGAGGGAGAGGAAAAGAATCTCAAGCAGACTCCCCACTGGGGCTTGAACACGTGACGCTTGATCCCATGACCCTGAGATCAAGACCTGAGCCAAAATCAACTGACTGAGCCACCCAGGCACCCCTAGTATGCTCATTTTTAATTTCAATGGATAATGCCAATAAAATTCCAATGGACATTATGCTAATTTATAGTCCCACAAAGAGTGTATGGGGATCCCTGCTTCCCTATATCTTATAACACAATGTGTTATCAAACTCAAAAAAAAAATCTTAATCTAGTGGGTAAAAAGGATGTATTCTTGTAGCCTTCACTTTCATTTCTCATCCTATAACACAAACTGATCAACTTTTCATACATGTAAAAACCATTTCTTTCAAGGGGGGAGGAGTCAAGATGGCGGAGAAGTAGCAGGCTGAGACTACTTCAGGTAGCGGGAGAACAGCTAGATAGCTTATCTAAAGATTACAAACACCTACAAATCCAATGGGAGATCAAAGAGAAGAAGAACAGCAACTCTAGAAACAGAAAATCAACCACTTTCTGCAAGGTAGGACTGGCGGAGAAGTGAATCCAAAGCGATGGGAAGATAGACCGCGGGGGAAGCGGGCCGGCTCCCAGCGAGCGGCGGAGCACAAAATCGGGACACTTAAAAGTCTGTTCCGCTGAGGGACATCGCTCCAGAGGCTTAACCGGGGTGAAGCCCATGGGGGGTCAGCGTGGCCTCAGGTCCCGCAGGGTCACAGAAGGATCGGGGGTGTTTGAGTGTCACAGAGCTCACAGGTATTATTACGGGGAGGCCGGCTACAGAGACAGAGCCGAGGAGTGACTCTCAGCTCGGGGTTACCTTGAACCGGTCGCAGGCTGGGTCAGCTCGGAGCGCGGCTGGAGGCCAGGGTGGCGGGAGTCATTGGGTGCTGTTCTCTGGGAGTGCACTGAGGAGTGGGGCCCCGGGCTCTCGGCTCCTCCGGGCTGGAGACCGGGAGGCCGCCATCTTCATTCCTGCCCTCCAGAACTCTACGGAAAGCGCTCAGGGAACAAAAGCTCCCGAAAGCAAACATGAGCGGATTACTCAGCGCGGCCCCGGGTAAGGGCGGTGCAACTCCGCCTGGGGCAAAGACGCTTGAGAACCACTACAACAGGCCCCTCCCCCAGAAGATCAGCAAGAAACCCAGCCAGAAGCAAGTTCACCTACCAAGGAGTGTAGTTTCAATACCAAGGAGAGCGGCGGAATTCCAGAGGAGGAAAAAGCAAAGCACGGAACTCATGGCTTTCTCCACATGATTCTTTAACCTTGCAGTTAAATTAACTTTTTTTTTTCTTTTCTTTTTCAATTTTTTTTTCTTCTTCTGCTAAATTTTTTTAACTTTTACCGTTTTCTTTTTTAACATTTTTAACTAGTTTATCTAATATATATATATATTTTTTTTTCCTTTTTATACTTTTTCTTTATTGGTTTTCTTTTTTTAAATTTTTTTTTCTTTCTTTCTGAACCTCTTTTTATCCGCTTTCTCCCCCCCCCCCCACGATTTGGGATCTCTTCTGATTTGGCTAAAGCATATTTTCCTGGGGTTGTTGCCACCCTTTCAGTATTTTACTTGCTCCTTCATATACTCTATTCTGGACAAAATGACAAGGCGGAAAAATTCACCACAAAAAAAGGACCAAGAGGCAGTACCAAAGGCTAGGGACCTAATCAATACAGACATTGGTAATATGTCAGATCCAGAGTTCAGAATGACGATTCTCAAGGTTCTAGCCGGGCTCGAAAAAGGCATGGAAGATATTAGAGAAACCCTCTCGGGAGATATAAAAGCCCTTTCTGGAGAAATAAAAGAACTAAAATCTAACCAAGTTGAAATCAAAAAAGCTATTAATGAGGTGCAAACAAAAATGGAGGCTCTGACGGCTAGGATAAATGAGGCAAAAGAAAGAATTAGCGATATAGAGGACCAAATGACAGAGAATAAAGAAGCTGAGCAAAAGAGGGACAAACAGCTACTGGATCACGAGAGGAGAATTCGAGAGATAAGTGACACCATAAGACGAACCAACATTAGAATAATTGGGATTCCAGAAGAAGAGGAAACAGAGAGGGGAGCAGAAGGTATATTGGAGAGAATTATTGGAGAGAATTTCCCCAATATGGCAAAGGGAACAAGCATCAAAATCCAGGAGTTCAGAGAACCCCCCCTCAAAATCAAAAAGAATAGGTCCACACCCCGTCACCTAATAGTAAAATTTACAAGTCTTAGTGACAAAGAGAAGATTCTGAAAGCAGCCCGGGAAAAGAAGTCTGTAACGTACAATGGTAAAAATATTAGATTGGCAGCAGACTTATCCACAGAGACCTGGCAGGCCAGAAAGAGCTGGCATGATATATTCAGAGCACTAAACGAGAAAAAACATGCAGCCAAGAATACTATATCCAGCTAGGCTATCATTGAAAATAGAAGGAGAGATTAAAAGCTTCCAGGACAAACAAAAACTGAAAGAATTTGCAAACACCAAACCAGCTCTACAGGAAATATTGAAAGGGGTCCTCTAAGCAAAGAGAGACCCTAAAAGAAGTAGATCAGAAAGAAACAGAGACAATATACAATAACAGTCACCTTACAGGCAATACAATGGCACTAAATTCATATCTCTCAATACTTACCCTGAATGTTAATGGGCTAAATGCCCCAATCAAAAGACACAGGGTATCAGAATGGATAAAAAAACAAAACCCATCTATATGTTGCCTACAAGAAACTCATCTTAAACCTGAAGACACCTCCAGATTTAAAGTGAAGGGATGGAAAAGAATTTACCATGCTAATGGACATCAGAAGAAAGCAGGAGTGGCAATCCTTATATCAGATCAATTAGATTTTAAGCCAAAGGCTACAATAAGAGATGAGGAAGGACACTATATCATACTCAAAGGAACTATCCAACAAGAAGATCTAACAATTTTAAATATCTATGCCCCTAACGTGGGGGCAGCCAACTATATAAACCAATTAATAACAAAATCAAAGAAACACATCAACAATCATACAATAATAGTAGGGGACTTTAACACTCCCCTCACTGAAATGGACAGATCATCCAAGCAAAAGATCAACAAGGAAATCAAGGCCTTAAATGACACACTGGACCAGATGGACATCACAGATATATTCAGAACTTTTCATCCCAAAGCAACAGAATACACATTCTTCTCTAGTGCACATGGAACATTCTCCAGAATAGATTACATTCTTGGTCCTAAATCAGGTCTCAACCATTATCAAAAGATTGGAATCATTCCCTGCATATTTTCAGACCACAATGCTCTGAAACTAGAATTCAATCACAAGAGGAAATTTGGAAAGAACCCAAATACATGGAGACTAAACAGCATCCTTCTAAAGAATGAATGGGTCAACCAGGAAATTAAAGAAGAATTGAAAAAATTCATGGAAACAAATGATAATGAAAACACAACGGTTCAAAATCTGTGGGACACAACAAAGGCAGTCCTGAGAGGAAAATATATAGCGGTACAAGCCTTTCTCAAGAAACAAGAAAGGTCTCAGTTATACAACCTAACCCTACACCTAAAGGAGCTGGAGAAAGAACAAGAAAGAAACCCTAAAACCAGCAGGAGAAGAGAAATCATAAAGATCAGAGCAGAAATCAATGAAATAGAAACCAAAAAAACAATAGAACAAATCAATGAAACTAGGAGCTGGTTCTTGGAAAGAGTTAATAAGATTGATAAACCCCTGGCCAGACTTATCAAAAAGAAAAGGGAGAGGACCCAAATAAATAAAATAATGAATGAAAGAGGAGAGATCACAACGAACACCAAAGAAATACAGACAATTATAAGAACATACTATGAGCAACTCTACGCCAACAAATTTGACAATCTGGAAGAAATGGATGCATTCCTAGAGACATATAAACTACCACAACTGAACCAGGAAGAAATAGAAAGCCTGAACAGACCCATAACCAGTAAGGAGATTGAAACAGTCATCAAAAATCTCCAAACAAACAAAAGCCCAGGGCCAGATGGCTTCCCGGGGGAATTCTACCAAACATTTAAAGAAGAACTAATTCCTATTCTCCTGAAACTGTTCCAAAAAATAGAAATGGAAGGAAAACTTCCAAACTCATTTTATGAGGCCAGCATCACCTTGATCCCAAAACCAGACAAGGATCCCATCAAAAAGAGAACTACAGACCAATATCCTTAATGAACACAGATGCAAAAATTCTCGCCAAAATACTAGCCAATAGGATTCAACAGTACATTAAAAGGATTATTCACCACGACCAAGTGGGATTTATTCCAGGGCTGCAAGGCTGGTTCAACATCCGCAAATCAATCAATGTGATACAACACATTAATAAAAGAAAGAACAAGAACCATATGATACTCTCCATAGATGCTGAAAAAGCATTTGACAAAGTACAGCATCCCTTCCTGATCAAAAATCTTCAAAGTGTAGGGATAGAGGGCACATACCTCAATATTATCAAAGCCATCTATGAAAAACCCACCGCAAATATCATTCTCAATGGAGAAAAACTGAAAGCTTTTCCGCTAAGGTCAGGAACACGGCAGGGATGTCCGTTATCACCCCTGCTATTCAACATAGTACTAGAAGTGCTAGCCTCAGCAATCAGACAACAAAAGGAAATTAAAGGCATCCAAATCGGCAAAGAAGAAGTCAAACTATCACTCTTTGCAGATGATATGATACTCTATGTGGAAAACCCAAAAGACTCCACTCCAAAACTGCTAGAACTTGTACAGGAATTCAGTAAAGTGTCAGGATATAAAATCAATGCACAGAAATCAGTTGCATTTCTCTACACCAACAACAAGACAGAAGAAAGAGAAATTAAGGAGTCCATCCCATTTACAATTGCACCCAAAACTATAAGATACCTAGGAATGAACCTAACCAAAGAGACTAAGAATCTATACTCAGAAAACTATAAAGTACTCATGAAGGAAATTGAGGAAGACACAAAGAAATGGAAAAATGTTCCATGCTCCTGGATTGGAAGAATAAATATTGTGAAAATGTCTATGCTACCTAAAGCAATCTACACATTTAATGCAATTCCTATCAAAGTACCATCCATTTTTTTTTCAAAGAAATGGAACAAATAATCCTAAAATTTATATGGAACCAGAAAAGACCTCGAATAGCCAAAGGAATATTGAAAAAGAAAGCCAAAGTTGGTGGCATCACAATTCCGGACTTCAAGCTCTATTATAAAGCTGTCATCATCAAGACAGCATGGTACTGGCACAAAAACAGACACATAGATCAATGGAACAGAATAGAGAGCCCAGAAATAGACCCTCAACTCTATGGTCAACTCATCTTCGACAAAGCAGGAAAGAATGTCCAATGGAACAAAGACAGCCTCTTCAATAAATGGTGTTGGGAAAATTGGACAGCCACATGCAGAAAAATGAAATTGGATCATTTCCTTACACCACACACGAAAATAGACTCAAAATGGATGAAGGACCTCAATGTGAGAAAGGAATCCATCAAAATCCTTGAGGAGAACACAGGCAACAACCTCTTCGACCTCAGCCGCAGCAACATCTTCCTAGGAACATCACCAAAAGCAAGGGAAGCAAGGGCAAAAATGAACTATTGGGATTTGATCAAGATCAAAAGCTTTTGCACAGCAAAGGAAACAGTTAACAAAACCAAAAGACAACTGACAGAATGGGAGAAGATATTTGCAAATGACATATCAGATAAAGGGCTAGTGTCCAAAATCTATAAAGAACTTAGCAAACTCAACACCCAAAGAACAAAGAATCCAATTAAGAAATGGGCAGAGGACATGAACAGACATTTCTGCAAAGAAGACATCCAGATGGCCAACAGACACATGAAAAAGTGCTCCACATCACTCGGCATCAGGGAAATACAAATCAAAACCACAATGAGATATCACCTCACACCAGACAGAATGGCTAAAATTAACAAGTCAGGAAATGACAGATGCTGGCGAGGATGCGGAGAAAGGGGAACCCTCCTACACTGTTGGTGGGAATGCAAGCTCGTGCAACCACTCTGGAAAACAGCATGGAGGTTCCTCGAAATGTTGAAAATAGATCTACCCTATGACCCAGCAACTGCACTGCTAGGTATTTACCCTAAAGATACAAACGTAGTGATCCGAAGGGGCACGTGCACCCGAATGTTTATAGCAGCAATGTCTACAATAGCCAAACTATGGAAAGAACCTAGATGTCCATCTACAGACGAATGGATAAAGAAGATGTGGTATATATACACAATGGAATACTATGCAGCCATCAAAAGAAATGAAATCTTGCCATTTGCGATGATGTGGATGGAACTAGAGGGTATCATGCTTAGCGAAGTAAGTCAATCGGAGAAAGACAACTATCATATGATCTCCCTGATATGAGGGATAGGAGATGCAACATGGGGGGTTGAGGGGGTAGGAGAAGAGTAAATGAAACAAGATGGAATTGGGAGGGAGTCAAACCATAAGTGACTCTTAATCTCACAAAACAAACTGAGGGTTGATGGGTGAGAGGGGTGGGAGGGGGGGTGGGATTATGGACACTGGGGAGGGTATGTGCTATGGTGAGTGCTGTGAAGTGTGTAAACCTGGTGATTCACAGACCTGTACCCCTGGGGATAAAAATATATTATATGTTTATAAAAAATAAAATTAATTAAAAAAAACATTTCTTTCTCACTTCTGTTGTTCAAATGCTAGTCTCATTTTCAGTTGGACAGCCTTCTTACTGATTTGTTAAGATGTGAGTTGCATTGCAAATGCTTTCTAATTTGACATTTATCTCTAATTTTACTTAGAATGTTTTCTTTTTGCAATTTAAGCTTTCATTTCTCCATTGATTTGATTTATGAGTCATCATTTAAAAGGATTTTATACTGAAGTTACAAAAGAATTTGCTGTATTCACATCTAATAACTTCATGGCTTTATTTTTGCGTTTAAATTTGGGGGTTTGGGGCGCCTGGGTGGCTCAGTGGGTTAAAGCCTCTGCTTTCAGCTCGGGTCATGATCCCAGAGTCTTGGGATCAAGCCCCACATCAGGCTCTCTGCTCAGCAGGGATCCTGCTTCCCTTCCTCTCTCTGCCTATCTCTCTGCCTACTTGTGATCTCTGTCTGTCAAATAAATAAATAAAATCTTTTAAAAAAATTTTGGGGTTTTATTGAAGAATAAAATATATATGCAAATGCATGTAAACCATAAGTATAAAGCTGACTATATTTGCACAAACAGAACACACCTATGTAATCAATACCCAGATCAAGACATAGGACACCAGAGGGCCCTCTACCCAGAACTCTCTCAGTCAAAAGCACCCACTCCTCAAGGTCAAACACCATTTTGGCCTCTGAGACAACATTCACAGTTCCTTACAGAACTCCTTCCACTTCACATTCTCAGAGTGCCTCGAAAAATCATTCAATGCCAAATAATGGTTTATTGAACAGAACCACTTACAATAATCAGAACAATTACCCATATTGTCAATAGAATTGACTTTTTACAAGCAAAGGAGAGTGTATGGTGGACTTTTATGGATGAATCAGACATTGATGTAAAATGCCCAGGACATTGTGAAGAAAGAAATTATATAAACTTAAAGATTAAAATAAAATCCTAAAGAGAACTGCCTTTCCCATCCTGGTAAGATAATTTTTATTATCATGAGTGTGCCATTTCTGGACCCTTCCCTTTATGAATAGTAAGATTCTCTATATCCTCACTGATGCCAAAAATGAGCCTAAACTGATAACAATGTATTTTTTTAATATCTCTCTCATATGCACAGCAAACTTTAGAATTTATAGAGGCTTACTGATAATACTTAGAAGAATGATTCATATACTCAAAGAAAGGCAAGAAAACTAATTTTGATGAAGAGGGAAGTGAGTCATTGCTGTATAAAGTTAAAGAAACCAAACAATTAGGATATTGCAGATAAATGAAAAGAGTAAGAAGGGAGACAAGGCCAGAGAAGAGGGCTGGCGCAATTCCAGAGGAAGTGGTACTTTTTTTTAAAAAGTAAATGCAAAATAAATTCTGGGAGACAAAAGGGATAGAATTAAAATGGCTCTCACTATCATTGCAATATCGAGCAGATTATTTCTCTGAATAGATTGGAAATGTTAAAGTTTATAGCCTGGAGATTTAGAAAAATGAGGAAGGTGTCAGAGAAACAGGCAAATGCAACAATAGAACAAATTTCAACAGAAGAAAAACCTACCTTCTTCACCACATTGACAGTTCTATCCCAAGTTTGCCTATAACCTTCCAGTTGCTAAATTTGATTATTTTCACTTTTCATCTTGTTTAACCTCTCTATAGCTTTTGATGCAATTGATCACTGTCTCTTCCTTGAAATTCATCCATCCTTCAGCTTCTGTGAAACTGCATTCCCTTGTTTCTCCTTTCAATTCTCTTATCACTTCTGCTCAATCCCTATCTAAGTTTGGTTCCCCTCGGTGGTAGAGCCTGAGCAAGAACTTGTGTCCAGGGCTTACCTGGGAGGGATCCTGGGACAGAGAAGGTGAAAGAAGGAGGAAAAGACAATAAAGGATATATTATTTCATCCTCTGCTGTGGGCAGCTGGGCTCAATTCCATTGAAAGCATCTGATTTCTAGGTACTCACCTGACACTATCTTAACTTGGGTTCTTCCCAAAAGAAGAATCAAAGAGAAGGATTTATGGGCATGTGTTTTATTTTGGAGTAAATCCAGGATGTAGGACTGAAGGACCCAAGAGGGAGACAGAGGGAAAGAGAAAACCCCTACCTAAAGGTATACTATTGAGGTCTCCACTGAGGATAATTAGGGCTAGCTTCTCTCTGGAGACCTCTAAGAAACATATAGACAACCTCCCAGAAGTGTCCACTTGAGGACGGACCAGAAGTATTTAACCATAAACTCTCATCCCATACCTACTTGTTGAAGGCTGCCCCTGGGGTCATTAACTCTGCATTTCCAGACTGTGTGTGTATGCTTGACCACCAAGCTCCTGTTGGTATCTGAAGTATGAGAGAAACCTGGGACCCAAAGTAGAAAATACAGGGCATATGCTAAGGGTGAAATGCTGTCAACACATGGTGCATCAAAGACGGCCAGGCACTGTTTGCTAGAGGATAGCCGAAATTGGAGGTGAGGATATGAATCAAGGTCCCAGAGGTGTCTGATAGGTCCCTTACATATACTCTCCTCCCTTCACTCATCCATCAATCAGAGCCATTGCTCTCCATGGTTCTGATCCACCTCCACCCCAGTATTATTATTTCATTGAGCACTTTCATGCTTCCATAATGGGGATGCATGATTGATGACTGATAATACTATTGTGTCATTATTTTTCTGGAATATCTTCCATTAACTGTTGATCTTCTGCAAACTGATAGGATTGGACTAATTATTCTTGCAAACAGAAAAGAAAACATTTCTTTCAATTTTATTGTGAAGAGTTGATAACCATGTTTTAACCATGATAACATACCTGTAAAGCCCAGTATTCTTGCTTTTGAAGGATAGATGTTAACAGAGTTTAGACAGCATGTTAGCAGTTAGAAAAATGGAATCTGAAACAATGCATTTGTTTTCATTCTTGAGTATCGGTCACTGGGGTAATGACCGGCTGAGGTTTTCCTGCTTCTTACTTACTAATCTGCCAGACTGTGAGCCTCTGCTTCTTTTTCCCATCCCCACACAAGTTCTTTCCTCTAGGGGAGGATTTGATTACTTACCACATAAGTTGTTTTGGCAT
Source organism: Lutra lutra (assembly GCF_902655055.1). Lineage (NCBI taxonomy): Eukaryota > Metazoa > Chordata > Mammalia > Carnivora > Mustelidae > Lutra > Lutra lutra. The sequence continues at coordinate 158,661,878 of NC_062278.1, forward strand.
TGTTTCCTGATTGATTGATTGATTGATTGATTGATTTTAGTATGGGCTTTCTCTCACTGTCCCCTGTTTTCCAATAGGGAAATAGCATGAAAATTAGTATGTGAATTCTGATCTAACTGAAGTCTCTTACACATGTGTGATTCATTAATTAGGCTTCCATATTACCTTTCAAGTTACAGTTAACACAAAGGCTTTTGAAAAGTTGTCAGTACAACGTATTCAAGAAAGTCCAGATGAATTCAAAAGTTAGGACTATGGAACTCAAGTAAGATTTTAGGGAGGGCTTAAAATGCAGCAACCAAGATGGAAAAGATAAGAATGACCTAATAGAGGGGAGACTGAGTATCTCAGTCAGTTAAGTGTCCAACTCTTAATTTTGGCTCAGGTCATGAGCCAAAAATGGCTATGCCCTCCTCATTGCAACCCTCAGGCAAGTGAAATGACACATGGGACTATGTTGAGTCAGTCTTGGGACTCAGAGTTCTTCCCCTATGCCTTTATCCACTCTCAGCAGGATATTTACAAAGATTCTTCAAGTTTCCCCTGCTGTCTATAGCAGAAACCTCTACTCAGTTTCAGGGGAGCTACTCGTACTGGAGCCCCAATAGGCATTATTCTTGAAAAATGCAAATAGTATCTGAGACAGGGCAGGAAAATTCTTACTAGAAAAGAGCAGAAAGTGATTCTGAGATTGAATTGCCTAGAATCGGTGATAACTTGCAGCAAAAGGAGACAGAAGGGTATGTAGTGGGGTAGAACCCCAAACACACGGGGATTAAAGACCAGAAGCCAATGAAAGAGAAGGCCAACTGTCTAAAGCACTCATTAGGGAAGAGTACATTTCACGTCCAGTACATCTTCAGGGCCATGGAGGCCCTGCCAACTTTCCAGGCTGCTGCACAGGCAGCATACTGAGGACAAGGTCTGTAGCACCAGCCTGAACTTATCTGACCTCCCTGTCTGCTGGGACTGCACACAGGAGGGGAGAACACAGGTCATGACTCCATGGAAATAAACCCTGCACTGGCCTGCCAACGGATGGTTTGTAGCACCGTACTCACTGTCTTTTGGGGGAGCTGAGTGAGAAGGAGAGATGAGGTGGCAGTAATGGCTTACTTTGACACCACTAGCAACTGGCTTCCCCATCAAGTTTCCATTCCAAATTACTCTAATTAATTTGAATGATCATTTTGGACTCTCTGTTTAACATTAGGGGAGCCAAGCATTATTCCATGGCAACAGGACCTATACTTGGTGAACAACTTTTAATCAATATCAATGCCTCTAATGAGAAAGAGCTTGGTATCCAGCAAAGCAATAATGCATATACTAGCTTTTGGACTAAGCAGATTGCTAGTTTAAGAAAAAAAAATACACCAATAAACTATAATACAGCAAATGGGCTCTCTTAGGGATGGAAAGCTGTATTTGAGAGCCCCAACACCCCAACCTCTCAAACAGCTAGCTACTCCCACTGTCTGTGGATGTTTTCTGATGATGGCATGTTTGTGGGCTGAGGGCAGGTCTCAATTATTTAAGAATTATTTACTTGATCTCTCAATAGAAAATATTATCCTTCCTGCTAACCTGTGTTTATAAATCAGAAAGGAAAGCTATGGTATGTGGGGTAGGAGAGCAGAGAGGTCATTCTATGATAAATATACATTTTTTTTTCAATAATCACATCTGTGGGTCTTATCTACATCTGAGTGGAACTAGATAGCTGGAGGACCCCATGACTATAGAAGCAATGCACAGGTCACCTTGCAGTGACTGTTCTAACATCTCATGGATTAAGAACTTGCTTTTTTATTTAAAAAAGGTGATATCCCATTTTTAAAAATTAAAATATTAAATATTAATTTTAATTTAAATTAATTTAATTTTAATAAAAATAGAAAATTTTTAAATATTTCAAAAAAGTAGATGCACCATAAAGTTCAGTTTCTTGCTGTAGTTGTGCATTACTGTGAGTTTTAATAGGCAGTAGTAGATCCATGTAACAACCACCACAATCAAGGCACAGAATAGTTCCCTCATAGCAAAGAGTTCTTCCATGATGCCCATTTGAAGTCATACCTTCCTTCCACCTGATTTCCTCTCCCAACCCAGACCTATCTCCATGCCCTTTCCAGATGTCATATAAATGGAATTATACAGTGTGTAAAGTTTTCCATGTGACTTCTTTCAGTTATTGTAAACCATTTGATGTTCAGTTGTGTTGTGATGTTTATCAATTCTTCCCTTCTTTTCATTGCTGAATACTTATTCCACTATAAGGATGTACTGCAGTTGGTTTAGCCACTCACTTGTTGAAGGAAATTTGGGTTATTTCTTGTTGGGGTTGTTAGAAAATATACTGTTATGAACATTCATGTATGCAACATGAATTCATGTGTATTTTTTTTTGGTTTGTATATAGATATACATCATGTATATTTTTGCACAAAACACAAATTTTTATTTCCCAAAATACCTAAAACTGATATTACTGGGTTATAAAGTAAAAATATGTTTTACTTTATAAAGAACTATCGAACAGTTTTCCATTGTGGCTTTACAATGTGAATTCCCACCAGAAATGTAGGAGAGTTCCAGTTGCTCTGTATCCTCAAAAACACATGGTTTTTCAGGGATTTTTTATTTGTTTCTTTCCTTCCTTTTGTTTTTGAAAAGGTGTGCAATGGTACCTCATGGCATGGTTTTAACTTGCAATTCTCAATTACTAACGATGGAGAGTATCTTTTCATGTATTTATTTGTCATCTTCCTTTTTTAGTTCTTGTGCTTTAGGTGCCTGTTAAATATTTCCCTGTTATTTTCATTAGTTCTGTGTTTCTTTATGATGGAATTTTGAGAGTGTAATGAGTCCTGTTGCAGACAACTAAGTTACAAGCATCCTCTCCCTACCTGTAATTTATCATTTCATTCCCTTGGTGATGTCTTTCAAAGAAGAAGCATTTTAAATTTTGATGAAATCCAATTTATCTGTTTTAGTAGATCATGTTTTTTGGTATGAGACCTAACGATTTTTTGCCCAACTCTAAAGGTCATAAATATTTTTTCCTAAAAGTTCTACATGTTTAGGATTTGTATCAGTCTATGACCATTTTGAGTTAATGTTTATATAAGATGCTAGGTATAAGTCAAGATTAGTTATTATATAGAGACATTAAATTTCTCCAGCATCATTTGCTGAAAAAAATTATCCTTTCTCCATTAAATTATACTTTCATTTTAGTTTAAAAAAAAAAAACAATGCACCATATTTGTGTTTGTGGGTATCTGGACTTAATATCCTGCACTGACCTTTGGACACCTATGTGTCCAAATTTGCCAATAATATACCAACTTGCTTATGACATTATTAAGATTAGGTCTTAATATCAGGTAATATAAGTGTTCAACTTTGTTCTTTTATAAACTCTTTTCGACTACTCTAGTTTCTTTTACAATCCAGAAATGTGTTTGAAACAGTTTGCTAATAACCAGAAAAGAAGAAATCCTGCTAGGATTTTTAGTGGGATTGTGTTGTATCTATAGATCAATTTGGTGAAGAATTGACATTTTAATTCATTTAGAAAAGAATTACCGAAATACAAGAGGAAAGTTTTGGGAGTGATACGTATATTTGCTATCTTGATTGTAGTGATGGTGTCATGGATATATATATGTTAAATCCTGTTAAATCATCTAGTTTAAATATAGGAAATGTATTATGTGTTAACGTATCTCAATAAGACTGTTTTTAAAAGCACCATAATTGTTTTAATCAATAGAGTAAAGTTCAAGGGTGCCTGTGCAGCTCAGTTGGTTAAGCGACTGCCTTCAGCTCAGGTCATGATCCTAGGATCCTGGGATCGAGTCCCACATTGGGCTCCCAGCTCAGCGGGGAGCCTGCTTCTGCCCCTCTGCCTCTGCCGCTCCCCCTGCTTGTGCTCTCTTGCTCTCTCTCTCTCTCTCAATATTAAATAAATAAATAAAATATTTAAAACAAAATAAATTAAAGTTCATCAGGAGTTAGCTGAGGATCTGGGGAGTGAATCTGATATGTGGTTGCCTCCCCCTACCTCAAACAGGAGTTTTGATATAGTGACCTGAAGCCAAGGTGATTGGTTAAAAGTCGGAGCTTGAGAGACAGAGAGATTTCAAATCTAGTTCCACCATTTGCTAGGTTTGTGACTTAAGAGACTTTTTAAGTATGAGTTAAGTCATCTGTTCACTGGGCATGATAACAATATCCAAACCACTAGGTTAATGGGAGAATTAACTGACAGGATGCATGTGAAGACTGATATTATATGCAAACCAGCTATTACATACATGCATTTATTACATACATAAATATATACCACACACACACACACACACACACACACACACACACCATAAAAATCCATTATATTGGACAATGAGAGTAAAATCAGCAGATTTGCAGAACCCAGTTTTCTTTGATGTTTAGATTGATGGTAAAAGCTTTATAGGCATTGTTGACACAATCTCATTATGAGACAAAGCTCAGAATTATCTCAAAAGGAGATGAAATTTTACCATGAGACTTCACACTTACTCCCAATGCTAACTTTTTCTTAACATTGGGTAAAATACACATAAAATTTACCGTCTTGACCATTTTTTTTTTAATTTATTTGACAGACAGAAATCACAAGGAGGCAGAGAGGCAGGCAGAGAGAGAGGAGGAAGCAGGCTCCCCGCTGAGCAGAGAGCCCGATGCGGGGCTCGATTCCAGGACCCCAGGATCATGACCTGAGCCGAAGGCAGAGGCTTTAATCCACTGAGCCACCCAGGTGCCCCCCGTCTTGACCATTTTTAAATGTATAGTTCGGTCATATTAAATACATTCACATTTTTGTGCAACCAATCTACAGAACTCTATCTTGCAAAACTGAAACTCCAAATCTCTACCTGAACTTTTATATACAATGAAGAAATTATCCCCATTCTGCCCTCCTTCTAGTCCCTGGAAACCACCATTCTTCAATCTGTCTCTAAATTTGACTACTGTGGATACTTCATATAAGCAAAATCATACAATGTTTATCTTTTTGTGACTGTCTTTTTCATTTAGCGTAACATCCTCAAGGTTCATCCATGTGGCAGCATGTGTCTGAATTTCCTTCTTTGTAAGTTTGAACAATATACCATAACAAATATAATATACACATATGCCATTCTCTCTGAAATAGGTTAGAACCTAACATATTCAAATGAATTCATATAATATTTTACATGCATTCACTTATTTTGGCATATGAAGCTGATGAGGAGGCAAAAATGTAAATAAATATTTTAAAAAAAAGGAAAAAGAAAACAAAATAAGTAAATAAAATGTAAAGAAATTGTCTTCCTATTTTTATATCTCCTCTTTTTGTGAAAATTTAAATAAACTTCAGTGATATATGAGATGCTAAAGAAATAGTTATTTAAATCTTTTTCTCCATTTTCTTCCTTGCATTCTCTTCTCCTTCCTGCTCAGCCCTATATCCTCTCTACTCTTTTTCTTTCTTTTATTTATCATCTTTTGACTTTGACTGAATCACAAAGCCAGTTTTTGGGAGGGAAGTGATTTGGGGAGAAGTTTCCTTGGAGCCAGATTCATTTTTTCCAGAACCTTTTGACCAGACTCTCCTGATGGGATCCCAGGGACACTCCCATGCTCAAGAGTAACCTCCAACAGGCCAACCACGTTGCTGAGAACCTAGGAAGACTCTCCCAACAGCAGCTTGGTGGTCCTTCACTTCTTAGTGAGAAACACAGAAATACTGGCACTTGTAAGAGGAAAAATTGGTTCTAGTCCCTATTGTGTTATGTATTGTCTCACAAGTCTTTAAACTTACTGACATGTTTCCTGATCTCTTAATTGAAATAGTTCTACTAGGTGATCTCCTGGCTCCTTAAAAATTTGAGAATTCTCTCACCTGGTAATTTTTGTCCCAGGAAGAGATTTTCATGCTGAATTTGCCCAAAATTGGCCCATTGTAAATGATGAGATTATGTATATCATTAAAATTAATGATATGTGGTATGGCATGCCACATCCTTTTAGATACTAATACCACAAAAAATGTAATAATTAGAAATGTTAATAGAAAGTTCCTTTAATGTTAATGGACACACATACGTCACTTTATCTGTTCAAAGTACTTCTTCCAAGCATAAATCTAGCAGCAATACTAGTGTCACCTTGGATTACTCTCCATCATGCTGCCTGGGATCAAGGCAGATGACAGACTACAATCTGATCTGACCTAGCTCAACATATATGTCCTTTTCCATGACAAGTTAAAATAAAGCAGGACTTTGTCACAGTTTATAGAGATTTAGGAGGGATCTGCTGCATACTCAGTTCACTTTGTCAATATGTCATCTCTTCTTTGAGTTAATTTAACCCTTTCCATTGCAAGCCTCAGAGAGAAATGCATTGCCTGTGATCAATACTGGAAGATATTTAAATAATTAAAATTAAGTTGCAGAATAAAAATTCAATGCCATTAAATTGTCTAAGCATTCCTTGAGCCTCTGTTATTGGCCAGGTTCTATGATAAGCTAAATGAGGCATAAACAGGAGTAAAAACTTTAGCCCTGCCTTGAAAGAGCTAGTGAACTGGCAAAAGAGAGAGATACTTTGTGGGCAAGATAGGTGAGCTCTTCACAAAATTTGTTGTTTTTTTTTCTTCCCAGGCATAAAACGGGGGCCCATTTTTCAATTTCATTTTGAGTTAGATGCGGCTGTATGTGTGAATGTGGTCAGTGGGAGTGGGCAGAGGTCAGGTGTGCAATTTCAGACCAAACCCATGAAAATCTCCTGCAGCAACCTCCAGCTTCTCTCCCTTTTCCATCTGCCATCTGGATGTCAAAGTCTGGGGCGATCTCCAAATTCAGATGTTAAAGATGGCAAAGGCTCTATCAACCCAGTCCTCTGAATGACTGTAAGAGTACGTTCCCCTGCCCTGGCACTCACCCTGGCCACCTGCAGTTTACAGGAGCAAGACATTAACTTTTACTGTGTTAAGCCATCAGGATTTTAGGGTTTGTCTCTGGAAGCAACTAGTTTAAATGTTATAAACTTACATAAACATCTTTAATATTGACCCCTCAATTGGCTATAATAAAAGTTCAAGATGTCATTTGGAAACCAGATGTTTAAAAAATTAGTATTGTTTCCAAAAAAAAAATTAGTATTGTGGCAGCTTAATTTTTAATTTCCTAGTGTTTCTCCAAACCACATTGATGGAGAAAGCAAAAGTCAGAAATTCTACAAACTTCAAATTCTTTGTTGGGGGATTCAAAAGCTCCTAATTTCAGGTCAAGCAGCACAGGAAGGCATTACATTCAGAGTGGGAAGGAATAAAAGTAGGGCAGTGATCCCCTAATCATGGCAGTTTTCACACAACACCAAAAAATATCCATCCCATGAAGAAGAGGACCAAACCCTGTATGAGACCTGCTGTGAATGAGAAGAGCATGAACATCTCTGGGGACAATGGAGAGAGAAGCCATGGGAAGTTTTCAAGAGGCTCAGAGGTGAGAGTTCTCAACAATAACCAACTTTTTTTTTTTTTAAAGATTTTATTTATTTATTTGACAGAGAGAAATCACAAGTAGGCAGAGAGGCAGGCAGAGAGAGAGGAGGAAGCAGGCTCCCTGCTGAGCAGAAAGCCCGATGTGGGGCTCGAACCCAGGACCTGGGATCGTGACCTGAGCCGAAGGCAGCGGCCTAACCCACTGAGCCACCCAGGCGCCCCCAATAACCAACTTCTAAAAGAAGAAAAGAAAATTCTAGAAGGCAGTAGGGAGTATCCCTTGGTAGTAGTGGATGGCAAAAAGAATTTAGAAAATCAGGACTGGCAGCAGAAGTCTTATTGAACCAGGGTTAGGTAAGTCAGAAGATGACTTACATTAAAGAAAAAGAAGTGACAGTCCTTTGGTTAAGGAACTAAAGAGGATGCTTTAGTTTTTCCCACTTAGGTAAAATATTCTCAAATAATAACTAGGCGAGGAGAATGCAATGCATTTGGTAATTCAATGTAAGTTTTTTTAAGGTATAAGTAAAACATTTACCTGGAGATTCTGTGAGAGAAACCATCTAGAAAACAGCAGTAAAACTCTTCTACAGAAAACTTATCAAAAAGCAGAGAAAAAGTTATAATGCCACATTCCAACATGAAAAACAACATACACAAAGCAGAAATATAAACATTTAGGAAGGAGATGACCAGGTACAAGAAGTGAGGCCCAAAGTCGGAGGTGAAGAGGAATCTGATAATTTAGGAAGTAACAGAAAAATTTAGGAAAGAAGTGGAAACAAAAGAAAGAAAATTTTAAAATTAAGACTACATTAAGAAGGAAAAAATGAGACAGAACGAAGTTACCAAAAAAAAAGTATTTTAAAAAACAAAATAAAGATGAGAACAGAGCAGGAAATGAAGGAAGAAGAAAATGGTTTAGAGACAGATATTGATATGTATGTAAAGTAGTCAAAACACACCTGGGACTTTTGAGGAAAAATATCAAAACAAGGGTTCAGGGAGAAAATATTTCAAATGCAAATGAAGAAATTTTCCTTAAATAATGGGAGAGTCTAATCTACATATTTTAGGAACACACTGTATTCTAAAGAAAACTGATGCCCCAAAGTTAGCATAAAAATAATTTAAGCAATTATATTAAATTCAAAAGATCAAGAAAGGATCCTTTGGCCTTCTAAGCATAAAAATCAGGTTATTCTTAGGGAAATAAAATCAGATTAACCATCAGACATTGAAAAGATAGTAGAGCAACACCTCAAGCAAGGGAAGAAAAGCTACTGTGAGCCAAGAATTTTATATTCTTCCAAGTAGTAATAGCTATAGGCAATTTTGGTTTTGTAATGTCTCAGGAAATATTGTACCTATGTGCCTTCTTGAAGAATCTGCTAGATGGTGAGAAATTCTTCAGCAAGATGATGGGTGAACAATGAATGCATTCATCTATAGAATTAAGAGTAAACCAAAGGATTACAAGATAAAATGCCAATGTATATTTCTAAGTACCAGAAAAAAAGAAAACAATAGATGAGATTGTGAATGATTTAATACATATATATCACCAAAAAATGGAAATGGGCTATTAAAGAAAGTGAATATTTAGATCAGATCACCAAAACGAAAAACACCTCACAATGCTATGTGCCATATACAAATCTTAATCGAGTGATTCAGACAGAATAAAAATAAAAGGTAGGCAAGGTATAAGGTAAGTTGCAAAACAAACAAAACAAAATAAAACAAAATCAAGGGGTTAAGATCTTACTATCAAAGGAGATAACTTTGGGCAAAAATATTAAATTGATAAAAGGGGGGGATTATGTTGTTACAAGGTAAAATGCTGTGGTATTCTGAACAGCAGCACTCCCCCTCCCAAAGATGTCTATGGTCTAATCCTGGGAACCTGTAAATATATTACCTTATATATCAAAGACTTTGCCGAAGTGGTCAAGTCAAGGATCTTGGCATGGGGAGATTATCCTGAAAATCCGAGTGGGCTCAAGGTAATCACAAGAGTCCTTACAAGAGGAAGGCTATTGATACATAGTTAGAGAGTAAGTAAGAGTAGAGCAGAAATCAGACTGAAGATACTTTGAAGAGGCAAGAAGGGGCCATGAGCCAAAGAATGTAGATGGCTTCTAGAAGCTGGAAAAGGCAAGGATTCTCCCCTGGAGCCTCCAGAAGGAACTAACCCTGCTGGAACTTAGATTTATCTTAGATTTCTGACCTCCAGAACTGGAAGTGGATGAATGTGGGCTTTCTAAGTGCCTAGGTTTATGGTAAGTTGTTACAACAGGAATAGGAAGTAAATATGACAGCATCACATAATAAAAAGAATACAAAAAGGGCAGGGGGAGCAGCAGAGGGAGAGGGAGAAGCAGGCTCTCCACCGAGCTGAGAGCTGGAGCCGCTAGATCCCAGGACTCACAGGACCTCAGGATCATGACCTGAGCCAAAGGCAGCTGCTTAACCAGCTGAGCCACCCAGACACCCCCACAGTTTCCTTTTAATGTCCCCTGGGAGGATGAGCCATTGATTGGCGGATGACAATTTTAATTGTGACTGTATCCTTGGAAACCACAGAAAACTGGCTATTTTTGGCTAATTTGTTATTGTGATTTTCAGGACAACAGCCAAGGGTATATTTTAACTACTGTTTTTACTCTAGTTCAATTAGAAAATTAAAAAAAAAAAAAACGTTTAAACCCTTAGACTCTCTAAGTCTCTTTCTGTTTCTTTATATGCCTCAGTGGTGAGTATAAGAGCCAAGAGACAAAGCCAATACATATGTCACTTCCCTTCCTGGATTATCTGCAAGAAAAATGTCTAGAATATTTGGTGAGAACAAGGTGATTTATGGTCAATAGTGTCTTCAAATCCCATCCAGGTGTTCATGGCCATGGGCCCAGACCTGCCCTGACCAGCCGCCTTTCTCTGGAAGGTGAGAATAACTAAAAGGAAAACCATTTCCTCTGGAGGTCTGAGTTGGTGTCAAGTTCTCCAGGACAGGAAATATGTAGCTATTCCCAAATACTGGCTGAAACCCAACCTCCTGAAGCTCAGATTGTGGCATGATCAGGCTCCCTATCTTTTCAAGGCTCACATTAATCATTAGCACAAGAAAGAGGGACTCATAACCATCAAACCTAATTAATTTGTCTTTGCATTTCTACCTAGCCAGCAGGGAACCTGGGAAAAAGGGAAAGGCATGTAGTTACTTTTTTATTGTCAACATACAATACCAGATCACCACTCTCTAGCACACACAGTGTAGACCTATATTCTAAACCTGTCCTGTCCAGTTCTCTCACCTGTGAATCTGAATCTGGTAGATGTAAAAGCACAGGGACAGTCAGAGATTAATCACTTCGACGGCTATGTATGGGTAACCGTAAATGGCAAGGCAGCAATTACCTTGGCTAGCAGAGCCCAGCAGGAAGTACAGTCAGTGTATGGCTGTACTTCTGTGTGCTCCCAGCAATGGTGGCCCATGGCTTACTGAGCAGACTGTTTTTGTATGGGGATGGGAGGAGCACTTTGCCCCTGTTACTTCCTTTCCAATCCTGCTTCACCAGACTGAAGAGATGATTCAATCCTAAAAAGAGAAGGAATAAAGAGTAAGGAAGTTTCAACAAAGAACACCTAATTTTTGTCATAAGTTTTTTCATACTATTTGTTTTTAAAATTTTTATATAGATGGCTTTGAAAAAAGTAACATTTAATTATCAAAAAGACTTGGGAAGTAGGAATTTTAGCATAAGTTTATTTTATACAAACTGTGCACTCACTCCTAAATGCATTTTACAAAATCGTACAAAAGAGACCGGAAGAAAGTCCCTTTGTCAAGTACTTGAGAAACTGGAGAAGAGAAAATCAACATTACTATTGAATATTCTTGGAGTTGTTGGTAAGAGATGCTGACTTTGAAATTGACCACGTGGCCCTCAGTAGAGCTGTAGGATGCTAGAATGGCATAACCATTTAGCAAGTTATAACTGCCTGAGGGGGGAAAAATGGTACAATGCTGAAAGAAACAGCAATAGGGCCAAGTGATGCTCACAGTGGTCTGACACACAGGAATATATGGTTATTGCTAATTGATAATGGTGTTTTATATGGCAGGGAAGCATGGGCTCACCAGTGTTCTGCTTGAGATTTATAACCTTCAAATTCTATGCCTAACAAAGGCAATACCAGGGCCATCATGATAAGACCCTTTTACAATTGAGTTACTTCCCAAATGCAGATGTCTTTGAGCTGAGAGAAGGCAGGGTATCCTTGAGGGAGGATTCTGCAATAACAAACAGGTACTAACCGTGAATCTTCTTCACAGCCTTCCCCAAAGGACCTTGGGGCCATTAACCAGGCTAAGTGGGCATTGAGTAAAGAGATTTACCCAGACATTGGGAGGTTGTTGGAAGTTCAATTTAAATCAAAGCTAATCCCTAGGGACCTACAATGTCATAGGAAATAATGAGGGCTTTATAGAGGTCAAGTATTGAATGGATTGTGACTTGAGTGTACCTCATAGTAGTCCCAACTGGTTCTTCATCTATATCATGTATATTTCTTTGGTTCCCAAGTGTATTTTAGACTAGATAGCCTCAGCAACTGGCATCATCATAATTGTGATCTGACACATGGAATAGGTTTATTTTAGCAGGAAGGTGAATGAAAGCTCCTAAAAACTCCCTTTCTATACCCAAATGCTAAGCTAAAAATATAATGGCATCCCTGAGGAAATTCAGAAGAATCTGCCACCATTCAAGACTTGAGAGATTTAGAGTGTTGACTCTTTCCACTTTGCCGTTTAACTTGCCAGTTTGGCTAGTACAGAAAATGGATGACTCCTTGAGGATGACAATTAGTAGTCATATGTTTAATTAGGTAATGACTCCATTTATAGCTGGTTTGCTAGATATGGTCTGCTTCCTAGAGGAAATCATAATCTTCAGTGGCCAGTATGCAGCTATTAATCTAATCAATTATTTCTCCTTATCCCAAAGAGAAGAGACACCAGAATCTATTGCTTTTCCCTTAGCAGAAAGAGCTAATCAACTTTACCCTTCAGACTTAGCATTATTTCAGTGTTCTATATCTGTTTCACAATTTAATTTGCCAGGACTTTGATCTTCTCACCATCCCATATATATCATGCTGGTTCATCATGTTACTGAGAGTAGCTAAAAGTAGCAACTACAGCAAATGTCTTGGAAACCCTTGCACGACAGTAGTGAGGAGATGAATCCTATACTAATAAAGAATTAAAGAATGCTTTTAATTTCTGGGGATCCAGTGATCTGGCGCATGTTGGCGTATACTGTCTTAGGTGAACGCTTCCTGAATCTTGAATTCCCTATTACTGAGAAAGAGGCAATGAAATCTTTTGGGAATTTTAGAGGCAACATATACCAAATTTGGTAGAGCTTTTCCAATCTGTTTACCAGGTTATTATAAACATTTCTGCTTTGAGTAAGAGGAAGCTATCCAGCTGGGCCAGGTTATAATGCAGGCAGCTCTGCCACTTGGCCTTCCATGATGTTTGAAATCTGAGGTAGATGAGGATGCTGTCTAGAGCTTATGACAACTCTGATGGAAAACCTCATTTCTTAGGATTTTTATGGATAAAAATCCTGTGAAGTAACTATTACTTTGGAAAACACTTGTCTTTTTACTTTGGAAAACACATGCTCATCCATGTGCCCATTCAAAACTGAGATCGACATCATGGACTGTATTATCTAGCGACTCTAAGCCATGAAGTCAGACGCAGACAGCAACATTCCTTTGTCAAATGGAAAAGGTGTATATGGGACTGGACCCAAACAGTTCCTGAAGCATAAGAAAGTTGCATGAGCAGATGGCTCACACACGCAGCATGTCTTCTCTTAGCACACAACTGCTCCTCCATCAGCCTACACACTTGATCTCATGGGAAATCGCTTACGATTAGAGCAACCATAATTTACCACATAAACCAAGACATTTTGAGCTAAAAAGTAGGCCAGAACAATATGCCTAAAACAAGACTGTCCTAGCCAAGCAATTATGCATTTTCACCCCACTGCAGTGATTTTTGACTGAGGGTAATCTTGCCTCCCTCTCCCAAGAACGTTTGGCAAAGTCTGGAGACACTTTTGGTTATCACCAGTTGGGGGAAGGTATGTGTTGGGTATCTAGGGGGTGGATGTTGCTAAATATCCTAAAATGCAAAGAAAGAGCCCCTCCACAACAAAGAGTCATCCATCCTAAAATATGAATGGTGCCTAGATTGAGGAACTCTTCTATAACTACTTGATTTAAGGGGGGAATAATAGCAACCTATGGGAAGTTCTGCCTGACAGGCTAGTACCAGAGGAAAGTGGACGGTTCTAGCATTATACCACACTGGGGGTGGACTAGGTGGGAAAGAGTTAAGGAAAGGGAAATAGCCCTAGTAGGCACAAGTTTAAGGGTCATAACAAATTTTCCACTTGGACTAGAAGGAGAGAGATGCTAAAGTAATGACTCACCCAGATCTCTGAATGCCGGGTCATGTCCTTGGAAGAAATAAGGTTAAAAAACTGCTGACAAAGAGATTTGAGGAAAATATATATTAATGTGCCACTTGTAAGTCAAACTTGTAAATGGGCCTCAGAATCCCATTGCAAAAGAGGCTCTTAATTAACAAGTGTTTCAGTTAACCAAGTTCTATCAACCAGCCCAAGTTTCCCAATGAGGATCTCAAAATGTAGTCAAAGTGACAGAGATGGTGACTGTACAAAGGCAAAAATCAAAACCAAAAATAAAGATTGTCTTTCTTCCCAACTTAATCAGATACCACCTTTGTTCAGTGTCTGATTTACTCTATGACACTAACAGTAATAACCATTCAGCAACCCTGATTATGGCACCATACTCAGAGAAGCTCACCTAGTCTCCTGGTGGAGGGGTGATTACATTGAGCTTTTCATAGAAGAGCCAGTAATTTGTTCTCATTCTAAATAGCATGTAAATTGGACTCAAATTTTCTTTACCTAATAAATATGCTTCTGTCAGGATCATTCAAAAGTCTTATAACATTAATATAGTATCATGCAAATGATGCTTCCAATCAAAAAATATAATGAAATGAATAAAACAAAAACAATAACCTGATGCCCATGGGATTTAATTTTATTTAATGTACTCCATCTTCCAGAAACAGCTTGCATCATACAATGTGACCTACCAAAAAGTCAGTCACAACACCCGCTGGGAAATAACACCTTGCAAGTTCAGGTCACTGATCTAGAGATCACTTATACTCTAAAAATAAATATATGGTGGTTTTTTTTTTTTTTTAGATTTTTATTTGACACAGAGAGAGAGATCACAAGTAGGCGGAGAGGCAGGCAGAGAGAGAGAGAGGAGGAAGCAGGCTCCCCACTGAGCAGAGAGCCCGATGCGGGGCCCGATCCCAGGACCCTGGGATCATGACCTGAGCCGAAGGCAAAGGCTTTAACCCACTGAGCCACCCAGGCACCCCATGGTGATTTTTTTTAAGTCAGTTTTTTTTTTAAGGTCTATGAATCAGGGAGTTCAGGAGTAAATGACAATTAAAATGTTATATCTAAGAGTATATTATCTTTATATCTTGGTTTTCCACAAACCAAACTAATCTCTTGCTCATATAGTATTTTGTACTTTCTTATTTTACTTACCATATATAACAATGAATCCTATGCCATTTTATAAGTGGCTTTTTCTTAGGCACTATATCTTACTTTTCTTTGTTTTCTCAGTACTTAGCAGACAGTGGAGGTACTCAGTAAATATGTATTTAATAAGTGCATGAATAAATAAACAGCTAAGTCAATAAATAATAAATAAAGCCAAGTCAGATATTCCTGTTTTTTTTTTTTTTTTCAAATGACCTCATAGGAAATTTGCCTTCATCTCCGAATGTTCTTACCCAGGCCAGGGATGACTTAATGCTAAAAGCATCATTAAGGAAAGGAAATAGTCACTTGCTTTCATTGATTTTACTGTCCACTTTTAGAGAAACAAATGAAAAATAGAAATGCACTGCTCAGGCTTTTATCACATAACCTGTTCACTGTGACTTGCTGTAGATACAAATCTTAAATTATTTCAGTATAATCAGAATGCCAATGATTATACAGCTACATGATTCTAAAATGTATTCTACCACACTTGGAGTTATACTGTGTATACCTATTCATCTGTCTATCTGTCTGTCAGATCACCCTGCATCCTTCTACCTATCTGTCTGTCTGTTTTAGGAGGCAACCAGCACCAAGTAAGCAGGAAATAATCACATTATATCACTTCCAAACAGGTAATTCTGTGACAGATGAGAAACTGTTTCTTTTATGATCTCTCTGCTGTGGAAGAATCACTTTGCCACTGCCAATAGATGTGACTGGCAAATCAGTTAGAGGAAGGACTCTCTCTCTCTACCTAAACTTTGGTTGAACAGTTATAAGTAAGTAAGTAAATAAATAAATAAATAACTCAAATCTTGGACAGTCCCCTGCCTGGCTTGTTTTCAGTGATACACTTTGAACACATTTGAAGTAAGATCAAACTTTAATGGCTAGTTATCTCTGAAAGAGTAGACATCCTTCCTAACCATAGTGAAAGACGGAAGAGGAACCAGATAGAGAGGTAACAACAAAGCCAAGAGACAGTAAGCAGCACCCTGCTGAGTCACTTAACTTTTGAGGCATAGTGAACTACGGCAAAATTTAGTGGCTTAAAAATGCATCCTTTTATTTGGCTCACACTTCTGCTGGGTTTCTCTCAATGATTCTTCTGGTCTTGGTTGGCCTGTCATGCATCAGCAATTATATGCCAGACTGACTGGTTCCTAGCTACCCTAGGATGCCCTCAGCAGGATACCTGGGGGTTTTCCAGCAGACTGTTTCAGACTTGTTCACATAGCAACATGAAAGCTATCACAAGCATGCAAAGCCTCTTGAGGCCTAGGCTGGCAACTGTCACAGCTTCATTTTGTTGCATGATATTGGTCAAAGAAAGTCACGTTGTGCTTCAGATTCCAGAGGAAGAAAAACAGATTTCACACTTTGATGGGAGGAACTGCAAAGTTGCATTCCAAAGGACGTGGTTGCAGACAGGGTTAGGGAAGGTGGTCATTTATTTTTGCAATTACTGCCCCAGTGTTCAGAGCAAGTTGACTGATTTACAGTGTGGTTGGCAACCAATGCCTAATAACATAAAGAGTCTCAGTTTAATGGATTAATGGATAGAATTTGGAGTTTTGAGTAAGAAGACTCCAATGTGACCAGATATTTGGCTTTGAACAAGTTAGTTTCCCTACCTGTAAGCAACAGGTATCATTTTTCACCATTAAAACTAAAATTGTTGGGACGCCTGGGTGGCTCAGTTGGTTGGACGACTGCTTTCGGCTCAGGTCATGATCCTGGAGTCCCGGGATCGAGTCCCGCATCGGGCTCCCAGCTCCACGGGGAGTCTGCTTCTCTCTCTGACCTTCTCCTAGCTCATGCTCTCTCTCACTGTCTCTTTCTCAAATAAATAAATAAAATCTTAAAAAAAAAAAGATATGCATTTGTTAAAAAAATAAAAAATAAATAAAACTAATTGTCAGTGAGGCACTCTGCTAGAATTTGAAGACAAAAATATGCTAAGACCTACTATAATATTTGTAAACTATGTGCATGATGCAGACTTAGGCAAGACACTTGGACTTTGTTTCCTCATGTGTTCCACAGGAACGGTGCAATGTGGCCACTGCCAGAAGTCACGAGAGAAGTAACTACCATGTGGTAGTTGCAGATGTTGAGTGATGAGAACTTGCTCCTTTAGAAAGACCTAGGTCAGGGGCACCTGGGTGGCTCAGTAGGTTAAGCCTCTGCTTTCGGCTCAGGTCATGATCCCAGGGTCCTGGGATCGAGCCCCACATCGGGCTCTCTGCTCAGCAGGGAGCCTGCTTTCCTCCTATCTCTCTCTGCCTGCCTCTCTGTCTACTTGTGAGCTCTCTCTGTCAAATAAATAAATAAATAAATAAATAAATAAATAAGAAGAAAGACCTAGGTCAGAGGAAGACTTCTCAGGAACATAGCCTACTCTAGGATGGCCATTTGCCACCAAATAAAGAGGTTCACAAGTTCTGAAAGCCCTCACTGATAAAGTGGAACTTTGTCTGGGAGGACCCTTGCCGTTTTAGTAAAGGCAGTGCATTAACATGGGAGAGGCCAGGCTTTGGAGTCTGCTGGAGTTGGATTCAAACTCTAAATCTTCCAGGGGCACCTGGGTGGCTCAGTGGGTTAAGCCTCTGCCTTCGGCTCAGGTCAGGATCCCAGGGTCCTGGGATCGAGCCCCGCCTCGGGCTCTCTGCTCTGCAGGGAGCCTGCTTCCTTCTCTCTCTCTCTCTCTGCCTGCCTCTCTGCCTACTTGTGATCTCTGTCTGTCAAATAAATAAATAAAATCTAAAAAAAAAAAAATTAAAAAAAACTCTAAATCTTCCATAGTTTTTGCGGGGGGGGGGGTGTTTTGGTTTGTTTTTTTGGGTTTTTTTTTGTTTTTGCCTCCCCAACCACCTCTAAATCTCACACAGTTTTATGTGGTGACTTTTGCAAGCTGTTGAAAATCCTGGGTTTTTAAGTTCCTCAGTTGAAGAGTGAGTTCTGGGATCCGGGTGTTCATTCAGGCTCTCTACCCTCTCCTACCTTTCCTAGTATGAATGCGGCCAGCTTCCTCAGCAGGCCCTGTGCCTGACAACTGGATCAGCTCTCAACCAGCAGTCTGAACTCCTGAGAAAGAATATGCCACATAGATTCCAGAATACAGCCTCTCAGCCAAATGACACATGTTTCTGTGCTTCATAAGAGAGAAGACAGATGCTGGTGCTGACATGACTGAAGCCCCATGGAAATATTAATTATGGAACCCCATTAGCCATCCACCCAACCTGAGCTTCTTTCCAGTGAGCCAATCTCAAGGGCCATTTTCTGTTAACTTATGACTTAATCAAATGTTCCATCGCCTTTGGGTTTTATCATCTCCAGTCCATTTAAAACCTACTTCTCATGGTTCTTACAATACAGAGGCCTATGACTCCACTTTCCTAATAAGTTTAAAAGTCACAGAAGATACCAAATGGAGCTAACTATCCTACACAGCCCATAATATGCTCTATCATGTTTCCTTAAATTACTGTTGGAGTCAGCTGACCCAGGCCTGGGGGAGAACCAGCCTTGTTATAAGCATCCCTCTAAAACTTCTACCCCTCCAAATATTTCTTCCACAGCATAAAATCTTCCTTCAGAGTGCTGGTTTTGTCATTTTCTGCCCGTGTCTGGAGTTTAAAAAAAAAAAAAATTAGGTTGCATATCAAGCTCAATCGTATTTGAAAAAGCTGGCTACATATGATGACATTACACATTTATTCACCTTTACTTACAGGGTTTGATCCCTAATAAAGATAACATTTTCTGAAAAATGAAGACACAACTGAAATCCCAGTGAGATAGATAAGGGACAAACCCTATATGTGCAGTGTGAAGAGGCAGCAATAAAATCCAGTCATATCTAATCGTAATTATCCCTTTAGTCAAACATTCATCCCCAATCTCCTTTGCGCAGGCTCTTGCTTCCTTACTCTTAACTGTCCACAGTTTGCTTTTCTCAATAATTATATTAAGTTAGATAAATTAGTCTAACCAAAACTAATTTTGCATAATATCCCAGTCCATTTGTGTAGAGTCTCTAAAAGCCTCTAAGCTATTTCTCTAGGCAATAGGATAGCTAATTATTTACCCTCCCAGCAGCCTCCAAGGCACTTCTGATCCTATGTTTAGAACAGAGAATGATTCCATTCGATTAGGAGAAAAAAATGCCCACAGATTTCCTAAGATAACATGAAAATTCCATCTATCCAAGGGGACTAAGTAATTTACTCTCCGCAGATTCCTTTGGATCCTGAAATAATGTGCAGTGATGCATAGGCACATGGTCATTATGCCCCAGATTTCCTCATTTAGGAAATCAATTCTTAAACATTGGGGATATGCAAATTCAATTATTCCTGAACTGCAGAATGATAATCACGCACTGAAATCTGTATTAGCATATCCATGTGGAGCAGGCTTCTCCTCCCGCAGGGTTCTCTGCCACCTGTTGAATTAATTTGGTCTCATCCCTTGACATCCATCAGGTTCTGCATATGACAGGGGCAGACTAACTTAACCTGTTGTCAGAGGAAACTGCAAAGTTACATGAGAGAGTCACATCTCAACAGAATACTACAGAGAAGAGGCAAAAACTGAAACAAAATGCTTAGCCAATCCTTCAACAGCTATCCCTGAACAATGCACCTTGGAAAACAAGGACCATTGAAATCTAATTAAGAAGTTTCCCTTCTGGCCCACTGGGGACCTGCACACACAAGAACAGTGCTTAACTGACATGGTGCTTGCTAAGCAAGCACCTGGGAATTAAAATCTGTCTTATTGTTCTTTTTAAATATTTCTGAACTATAGGGAAATTCTGTTGTCATGATTCTAGAGAGGCAGAAACAAGTTTCATTCTCAATCTGATTTTAATCTACACGCAGCAAAAAAACAACTTGCATTGTATTCACCACTCCCTCACTGACTCGAAATCTTCCAAAGGCTTGGGATATTTGTTATATATGGATGTTTGTTCTATGTGATAATTTGTTATATATGGATATATATACATATATGTGTCACTGTTATACATGGATATATATTACATGTATTTATATACACAAATATATATATACCGTATAACACTGCCTGCCCCAAGGAGTTATTATATGATATATTTCCCAGCATCTGTCTTAACTCATTTTGGTGATAAAATTTAGAATCTCCATGAACTCACATTTGTTGTCATGTGACTCAAGTGACTTTATACACTCATGCCTTCTTTCAGAAATCTGCTATCACAGCTCTTAGCACACTACTTTACTGCTGTCCAGCTATGCTGCAAAGCTGTTCATGAAACTGTAAGCTTCTTGAAGAAACAACAGCATACTCATCTTCATATCCCACAGATCTAGCACATACAAAGTGCCCAATAAATGGACAATATTTCTGGCACAAATGGATTAAGGAAGCTAAATTTTCATTTAGTAAGAATAATAAAATGCATTGCCCTCAACCTCATTCAAGTTAGCCTCTTTAGATATAAACAGCGCAAGACTATATTACAACACTATAATGTCTTCTGGTATGAACATGATAGCATCAACCTTTGACACATCAGAAGAAAATACAACTTTATTTAGATTGATTGTGGAGAAAAAGTGACGTTTCTGGTCTCTTCCGACATACTCCCGGGTTTTTCCATCTTACAACCACATTCATTTCCCCAATCCAATATTGAACTATTATTTTCCTTTTTCTCCCCTTTCCCAGCACCAACTTTGTTCCTGCCTTCCTTCTTACAAGACCACAGTTCTCCCAGGCACAGCCTCCACTGCCTTCAGGAGGTTTCTAGTCACCGAGCTACATTAATACTGCACCGCATCCTCTGGTCTGTGCAGCCAGGTTCTCAAACACTCCTTCGGAGAGCTTCCTTGGCGAAGAATTCAGGTATTACAGAATTGCTGGGAACCTCCGTGTAATGGAGATTGGGATTCTTCAAATATATCAATGAACTTATTTCTCTTTTAAATTTTTGTGTACACCGTCTCTTCCCTGAGCAAGAGGCAGCCTGCAGGAGAGCTAGAGATAAAAAGATAGAGTTAAGAAAAATACTGTTTGTTATCTAAAACAAGTATAAAAGTAACAAAAGGACAATGTAAGAGCTAGGACGTACTGCAAGAAAGAAGAGATTCTCCGTTCCTTTATCTATCTTGTAAATGTATCCAGAGAGCTTCTGGATGTGTGGGGCCATAGTGCCGGAGGAGGGAGGCAGAGGACATGTGAGAGGAAAGCAGGAAGCCCTAAGGCTGGCCTTTCTAGCCTGAAGAATTATTTGGGGGGTGGAGGGTAGAGTGAGAAGGAAGGAATGGATTATAGACTTAGATATAGACACTGAAACTGTGAAATATCTACAAAGAAATAAAATATCTTCTTAATCCTGAGGTAGACAAAGATTTCTGGGGTAGAATTCAAATAGCACTAACTGGAAAATTAAAGAGTGATAAATTGGTGAAGTGTTCATGCAGGGAAAAATAAAAAAATAAAATTAAAAGGCAAACAAACAAACAAACAAAAACTTTTGTTGGATGGACCTCTAAACTCCCTTTGGCTTCCTGTGGTTTGGAGGCCCTTGATAGAACAGGCAGCAGCATGGCCTCAGTCATAGATTCTTCCACAGCAAGGGCCATGGTGAAGTTACCAGACAACAGAGGTGGCTGAGTGAGGCATCATATACTGCTGCAATCAGAGGCTGTTTCAACACCAAAGAGGGCTGTGCTAGTAAGCCTATCAGAGGAAATTACCAATCCCTTGCTGAGCTGAGGATGGCAAACCTCCAGTTACAGCAAAGGCTTTAGCAGCAAATACCAGTAGAACACTCAGGAATGGAACAAGGTTTAAAAGCCACAAGTCCAGTGAGCAGCCAAGACTACATTATTTAGGGCAAAAGTCAAGAAGAGAAAACAACCATAGGGGCTATGGACAGGTGGCCCCAGGATGGGCCACATCCGCATGAAGATTACTCTGAGCTAAAGGCAACCAACACCCTATGGGCTCAAGAGAAATTCTGCCCCCTCCCTTACCTACATAGAAGAATTTAAATTGGGGGTGTTTTAGGGGCCTAGCCAGCTGGAAGGATAGAAGTACCTTTTCCTGATATGGGGAAGGTTGTGGCTCTAGAGGAGGGGAAGGGGGGGTTCTGTTTCAGACAAGTTAAGTTTATGGTGCCTGCTGGACATCATCCTAGCAATGTCAGAGTCAGCAGTGGATGACAGGAGCTTGGAATTCAAGTGAAGACAAGGCTGGCAATATAAGTTTGGGAGTCATAAACATTTGGATAATTTTTAAAGCCATAGGGATGGGCTAAGGAGTGAGTAAAAACAGAAAAGAAGTGATCCAAGGCTTGGATCCCAGGGCACTCCAGCATGGAAGATCAGGAAGAGAGGTGATTCTCCAGGTTCAGAAAAGTAAAAGTGATGATGATATAATTCTTGGCTCAGCAGTGATTGATTTCACCAAAAATTGTCCATGTCACTGTATTAAGAGAAAGGAAGAATGGGTGGAGTTATCCAAATAGGAAGATAATAAATATCTCAAAATTATAAATAAATGGAGGTAGAGAGATGATATATGAAAACAGGAAGGAACACACCACAAGAAATGACTAAAGAGTAGAAAATGGCTTTTTTTGCCGGGGGCGGGGGGTAGGAGGGTGAGAAAAGAAAGAATGGAACAAGAGATTACTCTTCATTTAAATTTTATATAGTTTACCTTTGGACAACACAGGCATTAGGCCACCTGACTGCCTGTGCAGTGGAAAATCTGCATACAGCTTTTGACTCCCCCAAAGCTTAACTACTTAAGAGTCTGCTGTTGGCCAGAAGCCTTCCTGATAACATAAATGGTTAATGAATACAACTTTGTATGTTATGTGTATTAGACACTGTATTCCTACCATAAAACAAGGTAGAGGAAATTTTTAAAAAGAATAAAACTTATTAACAAAGATAAATTTTATCTGAGTGACCCATCCTGGTGGCTGGGCAAAGACCTAATTACTAAACATCTGCTCCTCTTCTTATTGCCCTGTGAACTGCATTCCTTTCCTCTAACGTCCCAGACCCCTTGTAACCTTCTCCTTGATTCAGGATGACATATACACCTCATTTTGCCTGACTGTCTTTGGAGCATCTATGTCTTTTTGGATTCCCTGTATGTACCTATTAAATTTGATTTTCTCCTGTTAATCTGTGTTATGTCCATTCGATTCTTAGTCCAGCTAGAAGGACCTTTGAGGAGATGGGAATTCTTGTTCCCCAACAGGCCTCTTCCAATGTTTAATAGTACGTGATTCTATTAAGCCAATTTCTTCATGAATGTAAAATTTATTTGTATGATATTTGGGATTAGACTCAGGATATTTGTGTTGCTAACCTATGACATCCATCAAGCTAGGCAGCTACTACCATCCAGCATGCAAAGTATAAATGTGACAAAAATGTGTCCCTATAAGGGCTCTCAGCCTGGTGAATGGGTCCTCTAATCTCTACTTGCAACAGCATTTGCACGTAATGCATTTTATTATGTTTCTGACAGCCCATTGGACAATAACTTTCTTGAGAATGGGAGAATTCCTTATTCTTTGAAGATTTACAGTGAATAATACAATGGTGTATTTATAGTAGAAGCATACAGGATAATCCATTACATAAAATGATGGAATTTACCTCTAGCTCTAAATCTTCAGACAATTAGAAGAGTTAGATTTTTAAGAGTCTATTGAAGAGACTGTGTAGTAACCAAATATCTAAGATTTGAGGGAGTCAAGATGCCAGAGGAGGGAACTATATTAATATAAAACTAAAATTATTTTTCATGTTTTCCCTGGATCTCCTCCTTTAGTAGTTTCTACTTGGTGATAGGACAAGCATCTAAGAAGTCCAAAAGAAAATTACAGTGAAATGACCGAGATATTGTGTACACTCTGTATAGTTTTCAGCAGTCTCAAAATACTGAGGATATAACACATGGAGTTCCAGGACTGGTAAGAAGAACAGCCTCTCTACATTTTCCAGACTTTTAGCCACAGTATTTAATATTCTATGGCATAAGAGTAAAAGTAAACTGAGAGAGATCAGTCTTTACTAAGAATAAAACCTGACTTGAAAGTAGTTCTTATTAAAACTCTTATTAAAACCTCTTAGTTGGGGTGTCTGGGTGGCTCAGTCAGTTAAGTGTCTGCCTTCAGCTCAGGTCATGATCCCGGAGACTTGAGATTGAGCCCTACGTCGGGCCTCCCTGCTTGGCGGTGAGCCTGCTTCTCCCTCTCCCTCTGCCTGCTGCTCCCCCTGCTTGTGCTCTCTCTCTGTCAAGTAAATAAATAAGATCTTTTAAAAAAACAAAAAAATAAAACCTCTTAACAGACTAGCATTACAAGAGAAGGGACTTCCTTCATATGATGAAAGGTATCTTAAATATATATACATATTTATATATAAATGTAGAGAGAAATAAATAATATAGTATAATAAATAAATACATATCTATTTATTACTTAATTGTAAAGTATCTAAAGATTTCCTTCTGATCCAGAATGAGACAAAAATACCCCTTTTTATATTCACAAATGACACTACAGACAAAGGGCTGATATCTAAGATCTGTAAAGAACTCCTCAAACTCAACACTCAAAAAACAGATAATCAAATTAAAAAGAAAAAAGGGCAGAAAACATGAACAGACACTTCTCCAAAGAAGACATACAAATGGCTAACAGATCCATGAAAAACTGTTCATCATCATTAACCATCAGGGAGATTCAAATCAAAACCACATTAAGATACCACCTTACACCAGTTAGAATGGCCAAAATTAGCAAGACAGTAAACAAGTGTTGGAGAGAATGTGGAGAAAGGGGAACCCTCTTACACTGTTGGTGGGAATGCAAGTTGGTGCAGCCACTTTGGAAAACTGTGGAGATTCCTTAAGAAATTAAAAATAGAGCTACCTTATGACCCTGCAATTGCACTACTTGGGTATTTACCCCAAAGATACAGATGTAGTGAAAAAGAAGGACCATCTCTACCCCAATGTTCATAGCAGCAATGGGCACAATTGCCAGACTATGGAAAGAGCCAAGATCCCCTTCAACAGACAAATGGAGAAAGAAGATATGGTCCATATATACAATGGAGTATTATGCCTCCATCAGAAAGGATGAATACCCAACTTTTGTATTAACATGGATGAGACTGGAAGAGATTATGCTGAGTGAAGTAAGTCAAGCAGAGAGAGTCAATGATCATATGGTTTCACTTACTTGTGGAGCATAAGTAATAACATGGAGGATATTAGGAGAAGGAAAGGATAAGTGAATTGGGGGAAATCAGAGTGGGAGACAAACCATGAAAGACTGTGGACTCTGAGAAAAAAACTGAGGGTTTTACAGGGGAGAGGGGAGAGGGGGTTGGGTGAGCCTGGTGGTTGGTATTAAGGAGGGTACATATTGCATGGAGCACTGGTTGCAGTGCATAAACAATGAATCTTGGAACACTGAAAAAAATAAAATTAAATTTTAAAAAATGCCCCTTCTTACTACTCCTTTTCAATATTGTCATATAACCAGTACCATAGGACAACACATGTATATTTAATGTTTATACATTCACATACACACATAGGAAAAAATAAAGCTGTCATATTTGTAGAACACGGTTATATACATAAAGCATTATCTAGTGTATATAGATAAATGTGGAAATATGGAAGTGCATTTAGCAAGCTCATTATTTTAGAAATTAACATGAAATGTGTATTTGTATAACCAGCAATACACAAAATGCTATTTTTAATGATATCAAAAACATCAAATGCATGTAAGTCAATCTACAAAATGCAATCAATTTCTCTATATAAAAAATTAAAAGAACTTTTATAATAAATTAAACATTTTTTTTTAAATGGAGGGCCATGCCATTTTCATGGATAAGAAGGTAAAATATATAAAGATACAAAAACTCTAAATTGTCCTGTAGATTCCAAGCAATCCCAGCATATATGTGGGTTTGCATCAATTTACATACTGATTCTAAAATTTGTATGGAAATGCAAAAGACCAAGAATGCCAAGACAATCTTGGAGTGGAAGGACAAATTTAGAACACTTACACTACACTACCAGAATTGGGTCTTGTTCTAAAGTTCCAAAAATTGAGATCAAAGGTTTTGGCATATTATTAAGCAATAAGCTGAAAAGAACAAAATGGAGTACAGAACCTGACTGTAATATAGTCACCTGACTTCTGCAACACATGGCTCTGTAATGCAGTGAGGGAAATACAAATATCATAGACCACAAACCTGAGGAGAAGAGTAACAATTACAAATCGTAACACAAAAGGCAAAAACTGTAGAGGCCATCTTTAAGTAACAGACTTGAGCAATGGAAACTTGAGCAAGGCAGAAGGGCCCACACCTCCGAGCTGAATGCAAACAGGATCATTAAGTGACCCACCTCAAAAGAGCCGTAGACTCTAACCTTACCCAGTGAGCTACTTACAAACTGGCACAGCTCCCAAAAGAGGGAAAATTCCATAGTTCCCATACCTCTCCACTCTACCCTATAATTGTGGACCCTCAACACCACCCCATAACAATCTCTCCCTTGCTGTCCTACCTGCTGCTCCCTTGCAGTGTATTCAATTAACTTCTACTTCCTTATCCTGCCTTGGCTGAATTCTTTCACTGCCCATGCCACCAGCCCCCACCCAACAGGGACACCCCACAAAAACTACAATAGAAAACTCAGACAAGGGGCGCCTGGGTGGCTCAGTGGGTTAAGCCGCTGCCTTCGGCTCAGGTCATGATCCCAGGTCCTGGGTTTGAGCCCCACATCAGGCTTTCTGCTCAGCAGGGAGCCTGCTTCCTCCTCTCTCTGCCTGCCTCTCTGCCTACTTGTGATTTCTCTCTGTCAAATAAATAAATAAAATCTTTAAAAAAAAAAAAAAAGAAAAGAAAACTCAGACAAAGTCTTAGGACATTTCACAAATAAAGGAGTATAGAAGTGTTCAATAAGTACATATAAAAGTGTTCAACTCCTTTAGTCATGTCAGAGAAAAATGGTGCCAAAGGGAGTTAAAGAGGCAAGGAAGGCCTTGCTCAAACAAGAAACAGGGAAGTTTTGAAGGTCAGAGTGAGCTAGCAGGTCCTACAGGAGGACCTCAGGAAGGAGGTTGGTCAAGGCAGGAGTAGGCCATCTGGATTTGCTAACAGGTGCTTTTCAAGAGGCTGGGAGAAGATTGACATCTCAAAGGAGCAGAAATGCTCTAAGAAAAGGGAGGTAAATATACATTAGCTAGGATGCACCAGAGAGGACTGAAAGCTCTCAGCAGAATGGAGGAGGGGGAAGTGACAAAAGTGAGGAAGGAACAGGTTTTGTTTTGCAGAACCACTTCTAGCCAGAGAGATGCCCAGCTAGGTGTTTGGCCTGACAGCTCCTTGGTAGGCATTCCTGGCCCCTTATGTGAACTAGTTTGAGCTGGGCTAGAGCTAAGAACCTACATGGAAGCCCTTTGAGTTGTCCTGAAATTGCCTTTAGCTGATTATAATACTAAGATCTCCTATGATGGGCAGAGTTTTCTGCCATTTTTTTTAAATATATGATGTATGCAGTAGCCTGCTCATGTGCTGGGCATGTGCAATTGAACCAAAGTGCTTACGCAAAGCTCCCTGCCCCTGCCCCCAGAACACTGAATAAAGGTTTCCTGTCCTTATACCACTGGAGACATCTGCCTCCTTATCTGTAAAAATAATAAAAAGTTCTTTGTCTTCAACACTTTTTTGGGTTGTGTTCAGTTTGACATCCCCCAACCGTGGTGCCTAAATGGGATGTCTCTCTATCGGATGGGGGGGCCCCAAATGTGGGGAAGCTGGTGGCACAGGCAGTGAAAGAATTCACCAGACACAGAACAAAGGAGTTAGAAGTTTATTGAATACACCACAAGGAAGGGGGAGCGGGGGTCAGGACCACAGAGGAGAGACTGTCTGCAAAGAGGATGGAGGGTCATTTTTAGAGGGGGAAATGAGGAGGTGTGTTCACATATGAAATCTTCCCTTTTTTGGGAACTGGGCTTTGTTGTGAGTAGCCCACCGGTTAGTGAGGGCCTATGGATATTTTGAGGCTGGTTGCCCGATGCACCTGTCTGTACATAGCCAGGTAATCACTGTGGCCCTTCCTGCATTCCACTGCTCAAGCCTTTTCACCAAAAAGCAGCCTCTATACCAACGAGCACACTCTTTGAGTTCCATTACTCATAGTCAGGAAGAAATCTATGCAAAGGGGAACTTGAACACTATCTTGATCTTTCTCAAAATGATCACTAATCTTTGGTTTATTGATGTAATTTATTTCACTTTAAAACTGCTAATGAAGTTCTGGCATTGGTAGAAATCTAAGCGAAACAGCACATGTGAAAGTACCCAACACAGGGACAGCTCACTGGCTCAGTCAGTAGAACATGATCTCAGGGGCATGAGTATGAGACCCATCTTGAGCCTAGGTAAGTATGAAAAGACAAACAACAACAACAACAAACAAACAAACAAAAAAAAACAGTGCCAACACCATGCCTCGTCTGTGTAGGCATATGTGTTGAATGAAATGAACAAATGATTGGATAATAATTGGAAAACTGGTAAATTTGTGCACACAAGTTATTAGCAAATGAGCAAAGTACCATAAATAAGTGTGTTGGTTAACCTCCTAAATATTCACCAAATGTGAAATGATGCCACCTCAAGACTTGAAAATATATCTTCATTTAGATAATAAATATAATGGGGGCAATGAACGGCACACTCACAAAAAGACATCCAGGAATTGACCGCTTGTCTTGAAAGTATTTAAAAAAAAAAAAATTCTCTCACTTTCTTGCTCTCCTAAATCATGCCATCACTTCTAAGATATAGATGGAGTCATGACCAGGCATGCTATACTATAAGATTATTTTTAAACTCATATCAGTCTTGAAAAGAGATAGATTTATCCAGGTATAGTAAAGAAGCCATTAACCAAAATGTTATTATGAAGAAAAGTCACATGACAAGATTAAAGGTGTGGAATTTGAACCCCTAATGGTCAGACTCCAAGGTGATGTTCTTTCTTTACAGGTAGTAAAAATGTTCCAGTGCTGTTTTGCTGGGGGCATTTGCAAGGAAAATTAGGAAGAGCTCAATACCCAAGGTAATGTTATCATTCAAAATAAACGAAGTGGGAAAATTCAATAAACCCCAAGCTCCAGCAAGTTATTTACCTCTAATTTTAGAATGCCTAAAATAAAACCACTACAGTAACAACAAAAGCGACTGCTGTCATCACCTTCCCTGTTGGAGTGATGGCTGCACATTTGTAAAACAAGGAAATGTGATGATTATTCAAGAACTATACACAAATGGCCTGCCTGCCTGTGATAAAAATGAGCTGACAGCCTTTGGCTGTTTTCACATAAATTTGGGTCCAGAATGTCCCTAGTTAACAACAGGCCTCCCTCCATTTAGCCCCCATGCATTTTTTTTTCCCAATGTAGGAGTAAGAATTCTTTAAGACTCAACAACTTCGGGGCACCTGGGTGGCTCAGTGGGTTAAGGCCTATATCTTCGGCTCAGGTCATGATCCCAGGGTTCTGGGATCGAGCCCCACATCGGGCTTTCTGCTCGACGGGGAGCCTGCTTCCTCCTCTCTCTCTGCCTGCGTCTCTGCCTACTTGTGATCTCTGTCTGTCAAATTAAAAAAAAAAATCTTAAAAAAAAATACTCAACAACTTCTACCAATTGTTCAGAGCTCGCTTAGACTTCTCAAGCTTCATTTTTGTGGTATCACATACACAGAGAAACATGCACACATCATAAGGGTAAATGCTCACAAACTGTCAACACTTCTACTCATTATAAATACCATTCAGCCCAAGAATAGAATATTAGAGGCTACCCAAAGCCCTCTCTGAGGCTCACTCCCATCATGACCATGCATCCTCATTAAATAAAGCCAGCCACAGCCCTGACCTGTTTCCGTGGATTAGTTCTGTTTATGAACTTCATACAAATGCAATCATACTTTATTTACTTTATTTCATGCAATATTATGTCTGTGTAATTCATTTATTTATATTACTATATTATAGGAGTATAACACCATTTATTTGTCTTTTCTCCTATTGTTAAATATATGGGTTGTTTCTTTGGAGAAGTGTCTGTTCATGTCTTCTGCCCATTTTTTTATGTGATTATCTGTTTTGTGTGTGTTGAGTTTGAGTTCTTTATAGATCTTGGATATCAGCCCTTTGTCTGTAGAGTCATTTGTGACTATCTTCTCCCATTCCGTGGGTTGCTTTTTTGTTTTGTTGACTGCTTCCTTTGCTGTGCAGAAGCTTTGACCTTGATGAAGTCCCAAAAGTTCATTTTCTCATTTGTTTCCTTTGCCTTTGGAGGCATATCTTGAGGAAGGTTGCTGTGGCCGATATCGAAGAGGTTATTGCCTATGTTCTCCTCTAGGATTTTGATAAATTCCTGCTTCACGTTGAGGTTTTTTATCCATTTCGAGTTTATCTTTGTGTTTGGTATAAGGGAATGGTCAAGTTTCATTCTTCTACACAAAGCTGTGCAATTTTCCCAGCACCATTTATTGAAGATACTGTCTTTTTTCCACAGTATATTTTTTCCTGGTTTGTCAAAGATTATTTGACCATAGAGTTGAGGGTCCATATCTGGGCTCTCTACTCTGTTCCACTGGTGTACGTGGGTGTTTTTGTGCTAGTACCAGGATGTTTTGGTGATCACAGCTTTGTAGTAAAGCTTCAAATCAGGCAACATGATGCCCCAGTTTTGTTCTTCTTTTTCAACATTTCCTTAGCAATTTGGGTCTCTTCGGGTTCCATAGAAATTTTAGGATTGTTTGTTCCAGCTCTTTGAAAAATGCCAGTGGAATTTTGATTAGGATGGCATTGAAAGTATAGATTGCTCTAAGCAGTATAGATATTTTAACAATGTTTATTCTTCCAACCCATGAGCATGGAATGGTCTTCCATCTTTTTGTGTCTTCTTCTATTTCTTTCATGAGTGTTCTGTAGTTCCTTGAGTACAAATCCTTTACCTCTTTGGTTATGTTTATTCCCAGGTATCTTTTGGTTCTTGGTGCCATAATAAATGGAATCAATTCTTTCATTTCCCTTACAAATGACTAACAGACACATGAAAAAATGTTCATCATCATTAGCCATCAGGGAGATTCAAATCAAGACCACATTGAGATACCATCTTACCCCAGTTAGAATGGCCAAAATTAACAAGACAACATGTGTTGGAGAGGTTGTGAAAAAAGGAGAACCCTCTTACACTGTTGGTAGGAATGCAAGTTGCTGCAGGCATTTTGGAAAACAGTGTGGAGATTCCTCAAGAAATTAAAAATAGAGCTTCCTTATGACCCTGCAATTGCAGTACTGGGTATTTACCCCAAAGATACAGATGTAGTGGAAAAAAGGGCCATCTGTACCCCAATGTTCATAGCAGCAATGACCATAGTCACCAAACTGTGGAAAGAACCAAGATGCCCTCCAACAAAAGAAGATATGGTCCATATATACAATGGAGTATTATGATTCCACCAGTAAGAATGAATATCCAACTTTTGTATCAACATGGACGGGACTGGAAGAGATTAAGCTGAGTGAAATAAGCAGAGAGAGTCAATTATCATATGGTTTCACCTACTTGTGGAGCAGAAGGAATAGCATGGATCACAGTAAGAGAAGGAGAGGAAGAGTGAATGGGAAAATTGGAGGGGGAGGCGAGCCATGAGAGACCATGGACTTTGAGAAACAAACTAAAGGTTTTGGAGGGGAGGGGAGTGAGAGTTTGGGTGAGCCTGGTGGTGGGTACTATGGAGGGCACGTATTACATGGAGCACTGGGTGTGTGGTGCATAAACAATAAATTCTGGAATATTGAAAGTAAATAAAATAAATTAATGGTACGTAACATTTTTTTTTTCAACTTGGCCTTTCATATAGTAACTTTGTACTGCCAATATCACACATTACAAAAAATGTTGTGTTGGAGAATCACAACTACTTTTAAGCAAATAATATAAAACTTTTCTTACAGAGGTTACATTTTTCTGTATTACATTGTATCTGTTTTGGTATGTTGTTAATTTGCTGTATTTATAATAAATATTCACCATTAGAAGTTTGAAAAAAATATACATATATGGGTTGTTTCAAGTATTTTGGCTCTTCACCTCCCCCACAACTGCCAAAAAAAAAATTTAGGTGGAGGAGCTGCTCCACAAAGAGAACTATTGCTGTAGAGAGCTACATTATCCTATGAACTAGGTATGGCAGACAGAGAGGAAACTAGCAAGGCCTGGTTTGATGGGAGTTCTCTGTGTCCTATTGTTTCTGAGTGATCCAGCAAACATTTGTTTATCAAACATTTACTCTTTTTTATCTTCCTATGAATTGCGTGTTTTCCCTGTGAAGTCCCAGGCTCCTACCCCTTTCTCATTAGTTTAGAATGACATATATGTACTTCATTTTACCTGTCTTTGGAATTTCTATGTCTTTATGGATTCCCCGCATGTATGAAATTAAATTTAATTTTCTCCTGTTCATCTATCTCATGTCAATTTGATCCTTAGTCTGGCTAGAAAGACCTTGAAGGGAAGCAGAAAGACCTTGAAAGGAAAAGGAAAGTTTTTCTCTCTGTCATAGATATAATCACCAGTTAAAACAAAACAAAATGAAATCTAATGAAACTGGTAATGTCTGCCAAAACTACATATTTGTTATTTACTCTTTGACCTTTATCCCACTTTTGGAAATTTTACCTTGAAGTTTCATCTCTACAAGATTGAATAGGCAAGATTATTTACGGTGATAGTGAAATATTGGAAGTGCAAAAAAAAAAAAAAAATCCTAAAACCCAGAATGGTTGCATGTTCGAATAAACAATGATATACCCACACAGTGGAGAACTTTTCACCCATAAGAAAGAATGAGAAAGCTCTTTATAGATTGAGATAGACTTATACTGACAGTCTATTTTTAAGTGAAAAAATTGAAGTATAACAGATTATACACACTTTACTACATTTTGTGTAAGAAAAATGACCTAAGAAATATATATTCTGAAGCATATAGATGATTTTATATTTGTATGAATTAATTTGATTAAAATAATATATATGATCATATATATACTTGTGTATATATATTCTCATTTTTACAAAAGTAAATACAAGAAGATAAACCAAAATTTAATGAAAACCAGTGCCTATAGGTTACATGGGACTAGGATAGGAAAAATGGGTCTAGGTATATGACTACTCTAAATTTTTTTGTGGTCTATATTTTAATTTTTATAAATAAAATGTATAAAAGATGAAAAAGAAACACCCTAAAATAGAACAACAAAACACCACACAAAGAAATCTTGAACTTGAATTAGATTTGTTGTTAATAGTGGTATTGATAGAGTATTTCCGAAAGGACTTGTTATGTATAATAAAAATAAGCAAATAAGTATATATTATTTTTATTGGGAGCCTAGTTCTCACTGAAAGAAGGGAGTTACAATTGCATAATAGAGGAAAGGGAGGAGAAACTTGTGATGCTGGAATTGAATTGAAGCTATTAATATAAATTTGATATTATCCACAAAATATTTTTCTTAGCTCTATATGCTGATAAAGCCTAGAACAGAAATTAACAAACTTTTTCTTTTTTTTTTTTCCATAAAGAAACATATATAAATACTTTAGGTTTTGAGGGCAATGTGTGATCTCCTTCATATATTCTTTTTTATTTTTTTTTTTGTTTTTTTTTTATTTTTTAAATGCTTTGGATAATTTTGCTTTATTTATTTTTTTTAATTTTTTATTTTTTCAGCATAACAGTATTCATTATTTTTGCACCACACCCAGTGCTCCATGCAATCCGTGCCCTCTACAACATATATTCTTTTTTAAAAAATTATTTCTTTGTATGTTTTTTTGCTTTGTTTTTAGTTTGGTTTGTTTTGGTTTTGCAACTCTTTAAAAACTCTAGAATCATTCTTAGCTCAGAGGCTATACAAAAATAGGCCACAGGTGGGGACATGGTCCACAGGCCATAGTTCGCTGACTCCTGGGCTAGTAACAAACATACTATAGTGGCAATGAGCATACCTATTACTTAACTAATAGTTTTGCTCTGTTGATGAATTAGGCAAAGACAGACTTAGCGTAGGGTCAAGGCCACAGCTACACATTACAGCTGGCATGCGCTGGTCTAAGTGGGGGCATGTGATTTAGATCCCATCCCTCATCCCTGGCTGGGTTAAATGCCACGAATACATATGATGTCTAGATTCTGAGTTGTCCTAAAAATTCTAGAAGGGAAGTGATCAGTTTCAGTCTCATCAAGTATTGAAGGGACTTTGTAAAATGTAAATCAGAGAACTCAGGCACTATTCTCATTTCCTTGGAGCCTTAATTATGACCTTGTTGTCACCTTTGTGAGGTGGGGATCCTGGTGATCAGAGCCGAAATGATGGGGGTAGTACTGACTGATGATTAGTAGACGTCTTAATTTCTTACAATCACTTCTTTTATACCTTGTGCAAGGTCCGATTACAAACGGGTTATAGATTTATGTGCAGGGCGTGGGCTATGTGTGAGATGTGATTTATGTGCAGGCAATAAAGCGAGTCAAGTGAACAACGATTATCTCTTAGCTTGAAATGACAATATCTCTTAGCTTTAAATGATAATAGCAAATTAAGAATTCTCCATTTATCAGATATATCTAAAGGAGGACATGAAAACACTCCAGGGATCCTCCCATGTTTACTCTGGGCTTCAGCCCAGGAAGACTCTTGCCCTCCATCTCCCAGAGTTTTCTCACAGGATTCTTTTTTTTTTTTTTTTTTTTTTTTTTAAGATTTTGTTTATTTATTTGACACAGAGAGAGATCACAAGTAGGCAGAAAGGCAGGCAGAGAGAGAACCGGAAGCAGGCTCCCTGCTGAGCAGAGAGCCCGATGTGGGGCTTGATCCCAGGACCCTGGGATCATGACCTGAGCCAAAGGCAGAGGCTTAACCCACTGAGCCACCCAGGTGCCCCTCTCACAGGATTCTATAAGACCACAGTCACCTTGGTGAGGATTGGGGTTGTGTTCCAACACCTTGTAGTCAGAGCAATTAGTATGATTTCTGTTGTTTCAAATTAGGGACATGAGTTCAGAGAGATTAAGGGACGTATCCAAAATTGTGTTGGTGATGATGATACCAGCTTTCTCCACAAGGTTCTTGGCTACCACTAACAACTGGTAAATATCAGTAAATAAAAATATCAGGTATATTTTCATCAGAGAGGCCTAAGCCCAAGAAATATGGGAAAGGTATGCCCCCATCTTAATTTAAATGGGATTATGTGTCTCTTTCAACATGCCTCTCTTGTTTATTTAGGCATTCATAATCGTAGTCTCTGATGAAGCAACCAACTTGCAACATTTCACAGGAGACTATAAGACAGTATCTCAGAGGTGTGTAGGGCAATTAACTTCTATAGCCATTCTCAATATTTTATCTCTGTGCAATTTAGATGAGAAGTTAAAAAGGACAAGGATTACAAACATCACAGATCTGACCATACCTTTTGTTCATTTGTGGATAAAGCCCAGTGCATTGGGAAAGTTTAGGCAAACAACGTAAGATAGCTGAGATAATTCACACCATGAACAAGACTCAATAGCATTAGTTAAGCCAAAGGCAGCCAGGCATCCTTAAGCAAGAACTGCCAGCACCATAATCAATACGTTACCTCTGACATTTACAAACACCCTTTAGAAGCAAAACACTATTTTAAAACCTTTTAATGTCATTTTATGAAGTTGGCTTGCCCTTTAAATGTCTTTTCATTCCTTCTGAGAATTAAATCAGTTTCAGGGAGGACCCCTTTTTGATTATTTGAACAGCAGCTGGGGGTATGAAACTTAAAAAAAGAAGACTCTTGACCTGCTTGTAATAGCCTACTGTCATTGTTACTGCCAACCTTTCAACTCTTCTACTTTCCTTTCTTAATGATTCATGAAAGGCAGTGACAGCTTCTTTCTCCATGGAAGCCCTGCTTGAGAACTAAATGGGACTGAAGAGAGATGCAGATAAGGCTCTTTTGAATATGGCTTTAGAGAGCCATGGTCCTGCCAGTTTCTGGCACATAGGAGATATCCGTTAACTGGGTGCATAGAGACCCATCCTTCCTTTTAAAATAATTTGCAAAAGTGATGATTCCTCTGGTGACCATGGGCAGGTATGAGGCCCTGCATGAGAGTCAACGGGACTGGATAGAAGCCAGAAATGAGTGAAACAAAGGCTGGGTATGCCAGCTATGTGGCTTGTGACTAACACAAACACAGGCACAAATGGATCCGAAGGTGTCTCAAAAAATGTGTGCAAAGCCTGAGGTTATTGCATACATAATGCTATTCCATAATGATCCTCGAAACCCCTACATCTCAGAAGAACCCAAAACAGGTGGTTCATGTCCAACCTTC
This sequence comes from Lutra lutra, assembly GCF_902655055.1. Classification (NCBI taxonomy): domain Eukaryota; kingdom Metazoa; phylum Chordata; class Mammalia; order Carnivora; family Mustelidae; genus Lutra; species Lutra lutra. The sequence continues at coordinate 158,698,640 of NC_062278.1, forward strand.
TGAGGATGAAGCCAAGAAGGACAAGACAAAGTAGTGTAACTGCTTCAACGAAATGAAACAGGATACTTGGTGTGCATATGCTGGTTGAAAACAAGATCCATAGCTCTCCCTTTTAAACAAACAGCCAGCACTAGGTCCTTCAGAAGAGAATTTCTGAGGAGTCACCAGATGAATGGAACCAGAAGTTCTGTATAGGAAAATTGAGACAGAAGGTACATCTAAGGCAGTCAACAAGGTGGTATTTAATAACTCAAAGTTTTTCCCACAACACCAGGCTCTATCCTGCGACTCTTAGATAGGAGTCTTCAGCAAGTTATAAAGGCCATACCCTTGAGGCTGAAGTTGTTCTAGTTAGGAATGTCACAGCAACAGCTTCTCTTCAGAAGGCATGAATAAGGAGAAATATAGATAGTGGGCATAAGAGAAGTGAATCAGCTAGCTACTGATACAATAGATCTCTACACAATATAAATGCTGATGCCCTTAAAGTGGAACCATCTGTCTAAGAATCATTCAAATTGTCCATCTGAGCAACAATTACTCCAGGAGGTCCACTGGAGCAAGATACATATCCAAATGTCAAAACTTACAAGGATCATACCCTTAAAGCTCTTTATCAGTAATCTTGTCAATTAATTAAGTTGCCATTTACCTCCCTCTGCTTAGAATTTGAACCAGAGAAAGTTAAAATTCATTGATTCTATCCTTACCTTATAGGTAAGGAAATTAAAGCTGACTCAGAGACAGAAGGATTTACCCAAATCTTCATAGTCAATTTTAGTCAGAAGAGGGTGAAGTATTCCTGATTTCATAATTCTCTATCACTACCACAGTGTTATCTTTGTCAACTAACCCAGCCCAAGTTTCCTGTATTTCAGCTGCTAACAAGGTCAGATATATGCAGCCCATCTTCTGTAAATAAATAAGGAGCAACCTAAATACTACTTTGTGACCACTGATATCAAAGGTCTTGTTTTGTTATCCCTACGACTTCTCTTCTATGAGTTCCCTTTGGTTCTTTATGGATTCTTTCAAAATGTCGTTACCCTTCCATGTGAACTTTTCCTCAGCTGCCCTCAAGGCTCTAAGTAAAATGAGGACATAGCAAAACACAAGACTTACAATAAAAAGAAGTGAGTTGGGTGCCTGGGTGGCTCAGTGGGTTGAGCTGCTGCCTTCGGATCAGGTCATGATCTCAGGGTCCTGGGATCGAGACCCACATCGGGCTCTCTACTCGGCAGAGAGCCTGCTTCCCTCTCTCTCTCTCTCTGTCTGCCTCTCTGCCTACTTATGATCTCTGTCTGTCAAATAAATAAATAAAAATCTTTAAAAAAAAAAGTGAGTTTAAGTCTAGATTCTGATGCTCTATATCTGTTTGAGCAGGAAAGTCACACTAGTCAGTTGCAATTTCATCATCTATAATACAACAAATTGTTCAAGATGACAGACCCAAAACATGCATATGAACCCATTACATGGTGTATTTGAGTGGAAAAAATGTACATCTAATAATGTCAGAAAATAAGAAGGGATGACAATAATGGGGAAAAAATTGGAGGAAGTTCTAGGGGTTAGAAAACAAATAAAAAGTGTTGACAGGGCAGATGAAAGGGAGAAAGAGTCACAACTTAAAGCATGACAAGTAAGAGAGAGCATTCAAAATGGAGCCTCAGAGAAGCTTCAGATACAATCGATTTATGCCAAAGTGGGCATATGCCCTAGTTTAATCATAATGGTAATAAGTTAGCTGGTTGGCCAGAAAAGCTATTTATTGTCTTCCTGACCTCACCTGATCCCTATTTAAAGAGTCCAAATAGTAAGCAGTAGTTTATAATGCCAGAGAAAATTTTATCTAAAGAAAGTAGCCGATCTGCTGGTCCCTAGAGCCTGTGAGAGGAGTAAGTCAAGATAGAGACAATGCTAGACTTACACACTTCAAACTGTACAGTCAGGAGACAGAAAAAAATAAGGTAGCTCCTTCCAGAGTCAAAAGCACCAATGTGTACCACCTCCAGGATAAAGAGCTCTTTATGTGAGCTACTATGGTAGATTAGCCAGAATGCATTTTCTACCCTATAAGGAAGCTGCTTGTTAAAACACCCCATGGCATACACAGCACTCAGTGAGTCCTCCCACTCAAAGAAGAGTTATTTACATGGCTCCAGAGAAAAGCACAACCTCCTAGGCATGCTAATCACCTCACCTTTGTTTGGGTGCTCGCCAAGTGCAATGTAAGATAAAAATCATGAGAGCGGGTAGTTTCTTTGGGAGGTGATTCCAAGAAGCAGGTGTGAAGATAACAAGAATGAATCAGGAATAAATAAATTCAATAAAGAATATGTAACTTGAGGGTTGGCATTGGAGGTAAGTAGGAATTTATACTGTGAGGAACAACTTAGGAACCATGTAACACAGAATTGTGCCTTTGAAGAACAGAAGACTAAAACATTTGTCCACTGACCCCCACTCCTACAGAAGGTGTGGGTTGCCCAGAAGCATTATCCAATCCACATCTCCATGTGGTCCTGGCATGGATTATGCGAACCCAAGCAGTTTTTGAAACCACCAAGGTAGAACTGTAGAGAGATGTGGCAGGAAATGGAGGTAGGTTATCAGCAATGTGAGGGACTGGTCCAGCAGAGCAGCATCTGAAACACAAAGGGGACCAAGGGACATGGTATGGTTACACAAAAGGTATGTTAGATTCATTAAAAAAACTGAACCAATAGCTACATACCCTAAAAATATATATTTGACCTCACAGAAGTTAGAATTGATCAAAGAAGAAAACTTTGAAACGTTTCTAGTATCTTTGGATAGAAAAAAACCCTGCTTCTTCCAAAGACAAAAATAGGCTTCCAGGGAAGGGAAGTAAACATAAAAAAAGAGAAACCTTCAGAAAGGTAAACATGTTATCCAAAAACAAAAAACAAAACAAAACAGTAATTGGACTGGGTAATAGAATAGATAGGGCCAACTACAAAGACCAAACTAAGAGAAAGTTCCTTGAGCTGAAAAAAAAATTGTTTCCAGTTGATTCAAATGGCTACCAAAATCAGCAGTGGGAGGTGGAATGAGTCTGCACCTTAAGACAACTCAGATAATTTCAGAAATACTGGAACAAAGAAAAAATTATAAAAGCTTCCATAGTTGGAGAAAGAATCAAAATAACATCAAATCTCTCATCTGCAGCAGTGGATACTGAAAGACAGTGTAGCAATATTTTTTCAAATTTCTTATTTTTCAAACCCTAAGATATATACCCAACCAAGCTATTAAACAAATACTGGAAAAAATGATTTTTAGACATGCCAGATCTCCTAAAACATAAGACTCATATAATCCAAATTAAAAAAGAAAACCCTCAGATATACTCCAGGAGTAAAAAAATGTAAAAGGAACAGATAATGTGGATTTAAGAAATAGCAGCACAGAGTAGTCCCTAGAAAACATGAATAAAACTTGGGGTGGGGGTCAGTGCGGAATCTGTTGGGTCTTGACTCTTGGGTATCTTGAGGGTAGAAGAAGGACTTAATGATAAGAACTAAAAATTCTCCTTTATGCAACTTTCTTGTTTCAAAATGAGTAATAGTCATATAATCATGGCTCTGCAAATATTGTTTAGGGAGGCTTCAATTTTGAAAGGCAACCTATATACCAAATACAGAAAGTAATATTACAGGTATCAGAGAACAGCACAAGTGCTATAAACCTGAAAAATATAAAAGTTTTTAAAAAGTAGGTAAGGGAAGAGAAGAAAGAGAAGCAATTATAGATGCACCAATTTATTCTCCCTTCAAAAGTATCCAACTTTAAGTTGACAAATCAAGAAATGCGACTGTCTGTATTGATCTCTACAGTTATAAAGGTCATTATTAGAAGAACTAAAATAATAATGTAATTGACAAAATTGAAGTATGGAAGCAAAAAGAAAAGGAAGAGAATAGTAAAAAGTGTTCCTAAATTCTTGATCTTTCATTGCCCAGAGTAGATCAGTGTTGTCTAAAGTTGGTAACAGAAATAAGAGAAGCAGAAATAAAAACATTTGAAAATTTAATGGGAACTGTCACATGAATGAAAAAAGAAACTGGTTAAAAGATACTTACCTCTAGAGTGTAGCACTGGGGGTGGGGGGGGAGAATGATACTTTCATACTCCATTTTAGACAGTTTTCAAAAACTAGATTTTTCTATGTTCAGACACTGCTTTTAAAAAGAATACTGTCACTGGGTGTTATACATAAGCAATGAATCATGGAACACGACATCAAAAATTAATGATGTACTGTATGGTGACCAACATAACACAATTAAAAATAATAATAAAAAATTAAAAGAATACTGTCTTAGAGACTCAAAACCCAATAGTTTTCCATCCACAAATGAAGCTTTCCAACCTCGGCTGTGTAGTCACTGGGATTAATAACAACCTAACTGAGTGCCCAGGATTTTGGAGAATAAATAACCTTGTCATTTCCAAACCCCAAACGTTGGCTTCATTTTATAGAGCCGTGTTAATTCCACTTGTAATCCCCATGAAGTGCAGGGACTTCTGTTGTTTCTTATCTTTAAGCCTCTTTTATCTCTTCTGAACTCAAAAGGATCACTTTTTAAAAGAGCTGATGGGGCTGGGAAGAAAAAAACAATAAGAAATGACTGTGTTTTGAGAGATGAAAAGGAATGACAGTGATTAGGCTGAAATAATTAGATATTTATTCTTCCCTGCATAACTCAAAGGGATCAACATTTCTCTTGTGATAATGAGAATTTCATATATCTCTAAATTACTTTAAGAAAGACTTGTTTTCACTGAAAGCACATCAAACCCTGAAATATTCAATAATGTATCGAAGGAGAAAATAAGAATTCAGCTTCTTACTTCAGGGAGAAGACCTTATTTTTAACCTTCTTTATCCCACGGGAGGAAGGGAGGACACAGACTTCAGAGCATGTTGAAATGAATTGGTGAGTCTCTGAATTGAACCAGAACAAGCTGGTTCTACTGGTTGGTACTCAAATGTGCCCAAATGCCTCCAAAACCCAGTGCCCCTATTGGTTCTAAAATAGAAGGGAATTTGATGAATGTGATCATCAAATCTCAATTTTCTCCATTAATAAAAATCACCAGACTCCTGAATTATCTGGGCTTCTACTCCTTGATGCTACCAGAATTTAGGATAGATAGATGATAGATAGATAGATAGATAGATAGATAGATAGATAGATAGATAGATAGATAGATCTATCTTTGGGGGGGAAGGGAGAAGGAGTAAGAGTGATGTAGAGTATGAAGCTAGCAGCCATTCCCCATTTTGTTCTTGGAAAAATGGGTACTAAATATGTGAGTGACCTGTAATTTCACTCTGTTTTTAACCTTATACTTACCATGCCTATCTCTTTCCCACCACACACATACCTCAAACTGATCTGCACCCCTACTCTTTGTGGACAGTAGTGCATTGGCCTTAAAAGCATAGTGACTTGAGGGCAAGATGGCAATCAGAAAACTCTAAGCCAGAATATTCACATTCTTAGAGACAGAAAGTAGAATAGTGTTCCCAAGGACCGGGGGAAATTGGGGAATGGGAAGATATTATGTAATTAACCAGTTCATAGGTACAGAATCTCAGTTTGGGATGATGAAAAAGTTCTGAAGATGGTTAGTGTTGATGGTTGTACAACACTAATGTACTTTAAATACCCAAATCTTTCATTTGTTAATTATATTTCAATAAAGCTAAAAAGAAAACATACTCATCCTAGTAAACACACACATACACAACGTGAATATAATGTCACTAATCTTAAGAGTGGTTAAAATGGTTAAGTTTTATGTTATGTATAATTTATCATAACAACAACAAAGCTTGGTGACTTGGAGCTGGTTCATGTGAGGCAAAATGTTCTACACGCCTCACTAAAGCTTGCACATACCACATTGCCATTCTATAAATTAAAGAAAGGGTTAATTGTAAACAAGTACAATATATGTATTCAACTATTTTGTCAAGTTAAATTATTTTCCATTTAATAGTTTGGAAACTGAACATATTTCATATGGCTGGAAAATTTACAATGGTGTGTGTGTGTGTGTGTGTGTGTGTACAGAGACAGGGAGAGATAGAAAGATGTAGAAACAAATAGGGTAGATCCAAGGCAGAAAATTGCTGTCATAATCAGAAGTCCTAAAAAAAGCAGTGGAATTAGGTAGACTGTATTTTTATTCCTTGACACTTCTGCCTTATTATGTGCTCTTAGGCAAGCCATATACTTTTCTGAACATTATGTTTCCTCGTCTTTAAAGTAAAAACTCATAACACATGCTATATGGGTTATTATAAAGGTTAAATATATGTAAAATACTTAATATAAGTACGAAACACTTCGCTCACAATTAAATGTAACCTATGCAGTCCTGACCATTTTGTGGTACAGCAGTCCCCCCTTCATCCACATGGGATACATTCCAAGACTCCCAGTAGATGTCTGAAACCATGGATAGTATAAAACCCCATACATAGTATGTTTTTTTCCTATACATCTATACCTATTATAAAGTTTAATTTATAATTTAGGTCCAGTAAGAGATTGACAACAATAAATATTTTATAATTGAACAATTATAACAATTCACTGTAATAAAAGTTATGTGAATGTGGTCTCTCAAAATAACTTGTACCATACACACCTTCCTTCTTGTGATGATGTGAAAGGAAAAAATGCTCACATGACGAGATGAAGCAAGAATGACATAGACTTTGTGCTGTAGTGTTAAGCTACAAATGACCTAATGATATGTCAGAAGGAGGATCATCGGCTTCCACACCACCGTTGACCATAGGTAACTGAAACTGAGGAAAGCAATACTCTGGACAAGGGGAGACTACTATAATTCTTACTGTTATTCTCTTCTTCTCCTAGGAAGCAACCACATTACAAAACACAGCTTGTTAAGAAAGGCCAGAATGCTGATCAACTCTTGATGAAATTTGGTCCATCCTGAAAATCAAATCTCTGTCAACTTTGAAGCAGAGTTCCTTGAGGCTGCACTTCCCAGAACTCAGCTCACCTTCCAAAAGAGTAAAGAGTCAGAGCAAGTGGTCAGATAAAAAGATGAAAGGCTCTGATGGAAGAGCAAGAGCCGAGGCCAGCATGACTCACGGCAGCAGGCTTCCTTTCTCAGCGTACACTGCAATGTGACTGACCCCTTGGTGGGCTGCCAGACATCCAGAGCTGCTCATGGAAATGGAAAATTTGGACCTATACAGTTGAAAATATTGTGTATTCCTCAACAGTACCAAAGAGAAAGGGTAGAGGAGGAGAATGCCATTAGTGAAAGTATGTCCTGGTCCCAAAATCTGGAAATCTGATTCAAGTGGTAACACGGTTTACTGCTGTGTTGTTCAATACAGTAGTTACTAGACATGCTATTTATATTTAAATTTAAATTAATTAATGCTAAATTGAATTAAAAAATCAGTTCCTCAGTCATAGTAGCCCATTTCAAATGTTCAATAGCCACATGCAGCTTGTGGCTACTTTAATAGCACAGCCAAAGAAAATGAACATTTCCATCATTACAGAAAGTTTTATTGGACATTGCTGATCAGTAAGGAAAAGACAAAAGAAAATCTGTTGCAAATATCTAGATAGACAGATTTTTTTTTTGCTTCTTCTGCAAGGATCTTGATTCTTATGTGGTCTGGAAACTATGAGAAGCCCACAGGGATTTAATTAGAACTTTTGGCAAACTAGCTCCTCTTGACTTGTGACAAAACCTTCATCCCTTAGTAAAGACACTACAAAGGAGGACTCTGGACTCTCAGATAAATGATTCAAGAGTTATTTGCAAAGGAAGAACCCTTCAGTGGACTCTTTAACATGCAAGGGCTCTCCAGAGGTCACTCTGACTATTTGCCATTTTCCAGGATACATTTACATTAATTGGCAAGTGGACTCTCTCCCTGGGTTTTAGTCCTCTCGGTCCAAAGAACACAGAGCTCTCCTCAGTGTCAGTTAAACTCTGACTTTTCTTCTCTGGACATTCTTCCCCCAATCAAATTGACATCAAAATGCCAGTAGTTAGGGGTGCCTGGGTGGCTCAGTGGGTTCAAATGCTAATATTTAAAGAACCATTTATAATTATCCTTCAGTCTAGAACAAGAGGATTCAGGGTCTTAACATGTAATCTAGCAGCAAGGTGGCCTCTTCAAAGACCCTTGGGCCAGTAAGTAAAAGATGTACAACTGAGTCATAGGCATAGGTTTTAATCAGAAAAATCCGGAAGTTGGAAAATTCCACAAGAAAACTGGTCTGGGCTCTTAAAAAAAAAAAAAATCAATGTCATGAGGAAATTGGGACAACTGCTTCAGATAAAGGAACAAAAGAGACATAACTGAATGTAATATTTATACCTTGATCAGATGCTACTTCAAAGATTAAAGAAACACAGCTATAAAAGACATTTTAGAACAACTGAGAAATGTTGATTGTGAACTGGATATTAAGTGATGTATGGCATTAACATTAATATTCTCAGAAATGATAATGTCATTAGGGTGATGAAGGAAAACATCTATATTAGAAAATGCATGCTGAATGAAATATTTAGGGAGAGGTCTCATAGTGTCTACAACTTTTAAATGTTTAGAAAAAATGATAAATACATAGAAGTGAAGCAAATATGACAAAATATTAATTATTGAATCTAGATGGTATATAGATAGACATTGTTTTATTTTGCAATTTTTCTCCATGTTTGAAAATATTTAATGTAAAAGTTTGAGTTGTGGAAGAATATGAATGAAATTGAGAAGAACTAAGTTCTGAGAAATAAAAAGTCCTTATCTCTATTTCATTCAAAAAAGACCAAAAATCTAGAGAAATGGAATGCAGAGAGTACCAAGTGCCATAACCCATAACCCACAATGCAGCCAAGTCCAACTGCATTTTTAGATTGAATACTCGTTGGATGTTACCATGTACCAAGCACTAAACCAGGCATTGGATATACATAATTTAGTGCATTCTTCCAAATGTCCCTGAAACCAGAATTATTATCCCTATAATGCTGATATAAATATCTGCTGGTCAAATTTGATTCACTTAGTCAAACTTACATAGCTATGAAATAAACAGAGCTAGAATACAACACAAAATCTAGTCACCACTTGTAATTTTAGCATCAATAGTAATTCTTCTCTATTAGATTTAATAGTGAAAGAGAAGAATTCTTAATTCTTTGAGATAGACAGAGGGGCCTGGGTGGCTCAGTTGGTTAAGCATCCAACTGTTGATTTGGACTCAGGTCATGATCTCAGGGTCATGAGACCAAGCCTCCCATCAGGCTCTGTGCTCAGTGGGGATTCTGCTCAAGATTCTCTCCCTCACTCTCTCCCTCTGTGCCCCTGCTTGCATATGCTTTCTCCTTCTCTCACTCTCTTTCTCTCCCTCTCTGTCAAATCAATAAATAAGTCTTAAAAAGAGAGAGACAGACAGAGATAATGAGGGAGAGAGGTGGGGCATTGGTGAGAGAATTGATTCTGGCTACTGGGGTTTCAGCAAATATTTTAGATTCTAAGTCCTCAGGATTATATGAGGAAAGTGAAAGGTTCTCAAATCATATTGGAGCTCTAGTATCTCTTATCAAGCAACAGGGTGTTGCATGGATTGAGACTGTCTATGCTATCCTGAAGGTCTAAATGGGCTGGAAAAATCATCTCCCTCTCATCACCCTAGAAATGAGTCAGGTCTAGGCCAGCCACACGTTCCATTTTACTTACAGCTTGCTATTTCCTTGAGGGCTTTTTCTCTTTCTCTAACAAGCTAGCAATTTCTTGAGCTGTATTACTGAAGTTTTTGTCTTTCATTTGTTCATAAAGTAAATTTTTTAGTGAGATAATTCAGCCAAGAATCTCCTAAATTCTGAACACACTCATTGAGCCTCCACCATGAAAAATTCTACGTATTGCTTATTTTCTAGAAGTATGATATGACAGAATCTTATGATCATCTACTTAGCACTTCTGCCAACTTGTATTCCAGGCACAGAGAATAAGAGATGATGATTGAGACTATTCACATACCAACAGCTCCCAGTTTCTTAGAATATAAACATTTTGACATTTCTGAGGTGTTCTCATCAATGAAAAGCCTTGGATTTCCATTAGTAAGTAGCTTCCAGTAGACATAGCCTTATAGTAGGGTATGTGATAAACACTGAGATGATGCACACTGGGTAGAGTATAATTTTTTGGTGTCAAATCACACCCTTCTTCATGCAACTGGTTAATTTTGCATGAGCTTCCGTTGTTGCAATTGTTAGTGCAGCATAATTTACAGACCAATATCTTCTCCCACTTGATGTGAGTTTCAAGAGTACAAAGACAGAGACTTTTTGGTTTCTACACCACCCTATCTACTAAAATGCCAAGCACATATTCCCATTTAGCTGAATGAATAAATAGGTTTATGCAAGTTTTATTGGAAAAGTTGGCTTACATTATGACATGTGAAAAAACAGACCATCCAGAGCAAGTTGCCAAATCCTAGTTTCCTAGGGTTGACAATTCTATGACCCACGTCTTCGGCCAAGGTGCCAAAATCTTTTCTCTGGATTGCTGCAAAAGCTTAGAAAAGTACAGTAGCCTCTACCTCTGCCCCTGCATACAAATCCATGTAAGTTCTCTGCAAGTAACCATGAGTGACAGGAATCTCTGAAAAGACAGGAGTGATATCACAACAATGGTGACATAGGTTGTTCCTGACTTTGCCCACCCTCACAAAAACAACTAGCAATTATTTATAAATAAGACACCATCAAGAGAATCCGAGAACACAGGTTGAGGCTGAAGCATTCCTTGCTTCAGGGACAAAGACAAAGGGACAGGGACAAAGACAGACTGCATTAGAAGGTTAAGAGAAGTAGCTACATGATGACTGACAAATTGCTCCTCCCCCAGGCCAGCATAGCACCAGGTGGGGAGATCTCCCCAGGGAGTCTCTGGTTCCTCCAGTAGGAAAAGAGAGCCCAGGGGGAACAACAAGTCACCCCCCAGCATTATGGGTTTCTTCATGACATCTCTCTGGCTTTACCCTACAGGTGTTGTAGGAGAATCTGCAGGGCTTAACCACTGGGAATCTGACTGTAATAGAGAAGGAGAGAGAGTTTCACAACAACCAGCCTATGAATCTTGTAGACAAGTTCATACCTACAGCACCCAAGTAGTAACCCCAACCAGCAGCTTTGCTCATCTGCAGAACCAAGTTAGTGGTACACTTTGGCCAGGGAATTCACTGGGGTGCAGTTCTGCCTGATTCAGATCCTTAAATGATTAATTTAACTGGCCCTACAGCCTAGTTTGCCTATACCCAAATAAGGAGCTGAGTCACAGCCCCATACACTGGGGAGAGTATCTCTCGGCCCCATCTGGGCAGAGGGGTTATGCAACTACATAGCTGTGTAGCAGTGTTTTTGAGCAGAAAGCATGAGGAGCTGATGGCTCCTATATCAAAGCCACTGCTGGGCATTCAGGGTTCCCCTGCTATACAGAGGCAGAGGTATTAATTCATAGCTAAGGCTGAGGGTAGCTCTGGGTCCCTTGCTACTGGAAAGTCTATTAGAGAAAAATTGTATATGTGTGTATATATATATATGTACACATATGTATATATGTGTGTATACACATATGTGTGCATACATATATATGTGCACACATATATGTATACATACATACATATATACACACATACATATATACACAATACGTAATAATATACACAAATATATATGTGCGTGTATATACACATATATACATATATATGTACATATACATATATATGTGTATATATATATACATACATATATACACACATACATATGTTCACAATGGAATATTATTTGACCATTTAAAAAAAGAGGAAATTCTACCATTTATGACAATATGCATGGACCATGAAGACATTATCTTAAGTGAAAAACGTCAGAGAAAGACAAATACTGTATGAACTCACTTATATGTGCAATCTAATAATTAAACAACAACAACATCAAACTTGTAGAAAAAGAGATCAGCTTTGAGTTATCTCTGACCAGAGGAAGGAAAGAATTGGAAGAAGGTAGTCAAAAGGTACAAACATCTGAGGGTGCCTGTGTAGCTCAGTTGGTTAAGCATCTGACTCTTGATTTTAGCTCAGGTCATGATCCCTGCCCTAAGCATGGATTCCCCTTTAGGATTCTTTCTCTCTCCCTCTTCCCCTCACCGCCTCCCCCAGCCACTGACACTCTCTCTCTCTCTCTCAAATAAATAAATAAATAAATAAGTAAAAGAGTACAAACTACCAGCTATAAGTGTTGGGGATATAATGTATAATGCCATGACTATAGTTAATTTTGCTGTTTGATATATAAGAAAGTTACTAAAAGAATAGATCCTAAGAGTTCTTATCCAAGGAAAAATCTCTTTTTTTTTCTTTTCTTTTTGTTGTATCTGTTTGAGATGGTGGATAGTAACTAAACCAATTGTGGTAATCTTTTCACAATTTATGTAAATCCAACCATTATGCTGTACCTCTTAACCTTGTACAGCAATGTATGCCAATTATTTCTCAATAAAACTGGAAAAAGAGTCTCATTTTAAAAATGTAAACCACATAGTAGGGCAAATGCGTTTGAAATGTTTAATGTCTTCCTATTGGACTTGAGTTCAAAATGCTAACTCCTTGCTTTGTCCTTCAAAGCCTTGTCAGTATCCTACCTGAACACTGAACCCCATTTCTGACTGCTTTCTTCCAAATTTGCTCTCCTCTACCCACTCCAGTTTCTTTCTCACTGTCAGAAACATGCTCCCCTCCATGGCTTCAAATGACTTTTTCCTCATCTGTCAAGTCTCACATTATGTATCACCATCTTAGGCCACGCTTTACAGCCCTAAGTGACAGCACTCATACATTTAATACGTGTATCTTCTTTTGTTGCACCTTGTTCCTTTTATCCATAGCACCAATCCAAAAAACTTACTTATTTAGTTCTTCTGTTTTGTTCATTTCCTGTCTTCATCACCATATAGGTGGCTTTTAAAGAGCAAGCACTATGTCTGTACTTGGCACATGTTCAGATCCAGTGAATATGTATGGCCTTTGAAGATCACTAAGGAGATCTAACAGTCAGTGTATGTCATTTTTGTATACGTTACAGGCTGGACCAAAGCAGAGGGGGAAAATACATGCCTTGGCAAAACAGAATGAAGTTTGGGACTATTTCATCATCTGTAGAAGCTGGAGCTTCTACCCTCCCTCCACCAGGGTAGACTGGTATTTTCATGCCACAAATAATTAACAGGATTGGCAAAATCATGCTGGGGTTGATAGATTCCCTTTCTAGCAGCTTCTCTTTTCTCTTTTAGGAACTTCATGTCCCTAGACCTTATTATTTCAGCTATTTTGCCAAACTTTGAGGTTCTTGATAGCAGCAATTGCTCTATTTTGGTAAGGTCAAAGCCTAACTCAAGTTCTTAGCCAGAGTAGGTGCTAAGAATATGTTTGTCAAACTGAGCAAGATATAAAGTCACTATTTCCAGAGAGTTCTATTCCAAAGTATGCTGCAGAGGTCAAAAAGAATCTAGGAACAAGCAAGATCAAAAAAATTAGAGAAGGAGGATAAAACTGTGACACCTAGCAAGTCTTGAACTTTTTAGATCAATAAATGAAAATTCAGATTTCTTTTAATAACTCATTGCCTGAAAGATTTTTAACCTGCCTAAAATATTTCCACAAAGAGCAAATAATAATTAAAACAATCTGATTCTCTGACATCAAGGGGACCTTATTAAGCTCTACAAATAAGTATATTCCAGGTTGTGCTAATAAAAAAAAAAAAAAGTGATCCCAGTGGGGCAAGAAAATAGAGTCCTATGAATCTCAGTAATGTCAGGAACCAACCAGTGCATTGAATAGGAACCTGACTGGAAAGACTAAAAAAGAAAATCTGATTGATTTAATTCTTGTATATGACAGAAATTGAATTTTCTTAGCCCAATTGTGCTCTGTGGATTTCTGACAAGTCTGAACTACCAGCTTAAAGTCGTTCAATAAATTTCAGGTTGTTTTTATGTCAAAGGGTTGAATTTAGACAAACTGTGTTGACTTGAAATTAGACAGCTGGAATTTGTATTTTCAGTTGTTAGAAATTTCAGTGCAGATTTGACAGGTATTGATTCTTTATTGACATGATGCATTTGTGCAAATCATAGGATTCTATAAAATACCATTCTTTTCACTTTTTGTTTGATGTTTTCTGCTCTTGAGAAAGCCCATTTTTCTGATAATTTTAAATATTCTGAATAATCTTCAGAATAGAGGATATAATAAATCGGTAAGAAAGTCAAGGTTCTGTGTAGCTTAGAATAAGCTAAACTTGTAATGAGGCTGTTATTAATGTTAACTTGCACAATAGCTGTTTCCTGGGCACCTCCCAAATTGCATAATTTGTCTTGTGTTCCTAAGTTCAATTTGCAGGTGCCGCAGTGTCAGTTGTGAGGTGGGAGCTGTGATTACAAACAACATCGCTATATTCTGACGATGGCACAGGTCAATGCTACTTTTAGAAAGCCAGAGAGAGTGGGGATAGAAGTCTCCTCTCCATAACATCTACACAGGAAGCAAGGCTTGTTTGCTCCTTTTGAATAGGCTCCCAGACATAATGCTTCCTTTGGGGAGCTCTCTTCCACCTCTTCCTGATACATGACTCTCTGAGGAAGGCTGAGATTAATAGTGCATCAGGTTATGCTTAATCTTCTCTCAATATTTCATTTTGCTTTAATCTTATAACATTTGCATTTCTGAAATTAGGGTATCTGATGCATTGGAGTGGGACCCAGAGGCCTCATTTAGGTTAGATTTATTATCTACTAAATGACTTTCTTAGCAGATCTCTTTATCTCTCTGTGTCTGCCAGCTCATCTCAATGCTCTATCTTGAGCAGATTCTATTATACAAAAATTTATTACTACTTTTTTTTTTTAGATCTTCTACCCAGCTTTCAGACACTTTATTGTTAATAGTAAACCCTAACTGGTACACTACAACACAATTAGAGAAATGGGTAAAGCATCCACTTGTGAACAAATATATGTAAGATGTTTTGACTCTCCAAGTATCCCCAAATCTCAGGTATTAGAAAGAGATTTCAGTATTATCTCCAAATTTTTCTTTAAAGGCCCAACAACCCAAATTCCTAAAGTAGGGGATATTGATAAGAGGTATGTTTCTCAATGCAACCCTATGCTTGGGCAAAGAATAATGGAAGCACAAGTAGGGGAAAGAGATTTGGGTCTTAGGTGAAGGAAAAACACAGAAGGCTATGTTTAAAATATATGAACAAAGAGAGAGTTGGGCAATTGTACCATGTGAGAGGAACTAGAGCTGGTGGAAGGAGCCTGGCGCATGAACAAAGAAGTGCTAGTGAGGAAGCTGGAGTAGCACCTAGTCAGCTTTCTGATCATCTATGGCTCAACTAGCGTAACTAGCCCAACTAGTTACTTTACATCTATCAGTTGGCTGATCTCACAGATAATATACAATGGTGAGTGTTAAGCAAGTTGGTTTGGGATCTCAGAATATGTTAGCACATTGAGCAGTGCCATGACTGTGGCCAGTGGGGTAGAGAAACCTACAAGTGATATCAGTAGATGGAGTTGAGGGTGATGATGTAGACAGTGCTGAAGATGGAGATGAAAATGGGTATGGTTTGAGCATAAGAAATGGGTTTGGGTTAAGGATGGCAGTACTGATCTGATCAACATCAGCTGTGGGGATACCAGGACAAGGCAGATCTTTGCTTAAAAGGTCTGAACCATGATCAAGAATGTAGGACAGTTTCTGGTTCCAAAATAGAACATTCTGGAATGAGTTAATCAGAATATCAGTAGAAAACAAATTAATTATTGCTCTGAGCAGGGTTCCAGACCTAGCAGGGAAATCAAAGTGCCACAGATAAGATGAGGCTGTAATCAAGCTTTTCTTTATAGACATATATTGAATATGAACGTTGGATATTGAATATTGAATACGAACCTTACATCTGCCAGGCACCAGATTTATAGCTGAACAACTAGTTCAGGCCTAACTACTAGAAGACTGCTAAGACTCCTATGTCAGGTCGGGATAAGCTCAAGACCTGATCATGCTGAGCTAGAAAGTCATAAAAGAGAGGCAGACAAGTGGGAAGCGTGTGTGCGTGTGTGTGTGTGTGTGTGTGTGTGTGTGTGTTTATATGTCCATCCTCAGACATTTCCAAGGGCAATCAAGTCACGAAATCTGTT
Organism: Lutra lutra; assembly: GCF_902655055.1. Taxonomy (NCBI): domain Eukaryota; kingdom Metazoa; phylum Chordata; class Mammalia; order Carnivora; family Mustelidae; genus Lutra; species Lutra lutra. Next base: position 158,714,958 of record NC_062278.1, read on the forward strand.
TCTAAATGGGCAAAATCTTTATCCAGGAGGAATACCCTAAAACATGTTTATCTCCTATATATATCTAGCCTAAGATTATGCATAATTCTTAACAACTGTACCCAGAAACCATTTGTACTTCATTTTCCCTCTGATGAAGCAGACGATGATAGACAAGGGTTAAGCTAATTTTTAAAATGGGAGCAAAAATATGAGCACATTTGGAAAAAAAGGTCTTTCAAATATTTAAAATTGAAATATTCACTTGTTTTATTTCTGGGAACAATTGAAGACTCTCACTGGGGGAATTGGAACCTAACTTGGAGTTAAATTCCATTGAGCATCTAGATGAAAACAAAATATGGCTTGGGTCTCAAATGGAATATACATTTTCAAAGGCTGTCAGTACTGGAGCAAAGCAGATCTGCCACACACACACACACACACACACACACACACACACAAATGAATTAATTGTTCTGTGTGTGTGTGTGTGTGTGTCTGTGCGCGCTTCACAATATGAGGTCAACATCTGTTCGCTCTTTTATTTAAGCAAATACCGGGGTGCCTGGGTGGTTCAGTGGGTTAAAGCCTCTGCCTTCAGCTCAGGTCATGATCCCAGGGTCCTGGGATCGAGCCCCGCATCGGGCTCTCTGCTCGGCAGGGAGCCCGCTTCCTCCTCTCTCTCTCTGCCTGCCTCGCTGCCTACCTGTGATCTCTATCTGTCAAATAAAAAAAAAAAAATCTTTATTTAAGCAAATACACTTTTGGAAGGCTAATGGAAGATTCAGATACATAGAGGAGAAGAAGATGCATGCTGTGTGTGAGAGGAAGGGAGAGATCATACACAAAGGAGGAAGCAGACCCTAAGAAGGAAACTAGAAAGGGAAAAAAGAGGATTCACAACCCCAAACTGTTAATAAAAAATTTTATTTGCAGTGTCATTTATTAAGGATTTGTGGCTGCTGATCTTCATGACATGCAAATGAAAGCAAACCGAGACTTCCAGTCAGTACCCCTCCATGGTTCAGCCCTTAGAGACATGCATGTCTCCTGCATATCAAGGCTTTTGATGGAGTGACAAAATCAGAGGTCTTTGTGGTCCTTTATGGCAACACTTATTTTAAGAAACTAACAGTTAGAAAATTGAACTGGTAGAAATCCAAAGAACAAAATGTGTTAGCTTTCCTCTGTTCCCTGCTGCTTCAAATAGGAAGTCTTCAAGGGCAAGAAGAAGGAGCAAGTGGATTTTTAAGAACAAAGTGATTTTCTCTCATTGACGGAGATTAGTATGCAGCTCAGGCTTCAGGGTCACTTTAGGTTAGAGTCCAGTTTTTCTAAAACGAAGTATTCAGCTCCTCCTGAGAAATGCATGAATAAGGTAGGCAGCTGGCCACTGTGAAAGACAACCACCATGTGCAACAAAGTTGTAGGCACCACCCACCACCAGCTCCTATACAACACCAAAGTTCACCGAATTCCAGGGACACTGCTAAGCTACAAAGAGCCAAGCGACTTAAGGAAAGAAAAACTCGTTAAGAAATGACATAGTCCATCTCCTGGCTTATGGTATACACATAACTGAATTTCAGAAAGCCAAGATCTCTATATCTAAGATACCCATCAGATATCTTCATGCCCAGAGAAGCATATCAAAGGAAACTCACTTCCCCCTTTTGTGCCTCAGTTTCCTCCACCTCACTGGTGAAGGAAAAATAATAATCCCTCCGCATTAGAGGAGCCACAGATGTCAAAGGAGGTTATTTATGCTTTGCTAACTATGTTTTGCCAATGCTAACTAAAGATGGGGCTTCTATTTTTTCCCAGTATAGTTTATCTTTACAATACAAACCACAGAAACCAAATAGTTCTTTCAATAATTCAAAAATAGCTATCATGAGGATTTAAGGATAAGCAAGTCCTGTCTGCAATGAACTTTCTCTCTAGTCCTACTCTGACTTTGTGACTGTCTCCCATATGAGGGGGAAAGTGTCTAATGTTATTACATGATTGGCATGTGAATCTTGGATCAGCCAATGAGAGACAGCTCACTAACTCCCCAAACCCACCTTTACTAAGTCTCAGCAAGACCATGGACAGTTACCTGGTTGTCCTTATTTCACCTTTCAGTTTGTAATTCTCAGTTCACAGCATTCTCTGAAGGAAGGACAAATAAATCTTTTTACTATGAAAATAACTCTGGAAACCTATGATTCAAACCAAATTCGGTCTCAAAGTTGGTTTTGTCCTGGTAAAATCATATAAGAATGTGTGTCCTAGAGAGTGTATTTACCATCATAGCTGCACAGCTGGTTCAGGCCTCTTTACTAGGCACTGAGAGCAATACAATAGGAAGAAAAGACACACCTATGTCTTCTGAACACATCTGACAGCTCTGGCCTCCTGGGTTTTGCCATTATAATATGTCAGCCTAATGTTCTCCATCTTTCACTGAGAGGCTGAAGATAAAATGAGCAGTTCTAAGTACAAACCTCTGCATTGTCTGTAAAACATGTTCAAAGACAATGCCTCTCACCATTATTCAATGATTCTTTATGCAAACACCCACCAGAGAGTGATCTTTCCAAGTACAAGCCTGAGAAAGCATGCATATTCCCATGAAGCAGAGACAGTTGTTCCTTATTAGAACGAAGTCACCCATCAAAATGTGAGCTGTCTTCTTTCTCTGCACCACCAGGAAATCTAAAATGAAGGCTGCGCTCACTGTTGCCTTCTATAAGCTTATTATTACTCTGTCTTTCTCTCCCTGTCTTTACAAGCCTCTGTCTTTGTCCTTACTAGATAGCACAAGGGCTACTTACATATGTATAGCATGTGTTAAAAAATATATAGATCTTCACAGAAATATGATAAAAAATGACATAAATGCCAAAATGCCAGATGGCATTCCAAGGCCTTCATGACCTGTCCCAGCTATGCTGTATATCCCCTAAATTATAGGCACATTGATCTCCTCATGGATTTTCTAATTTATCGGGCTGTTCATACCAACATACTTTGGCTCCCATTTTTCTCTTTTTTTTCTTTAGAGAGAAAGAACACATGAAGTGGGGGAGGGGCAGAGGGAGAAAAACCCAAACAGACTCTCTGCTGAGTGTGGAGCCTGACACTGGGCTGGATTTTACAACCCTGAGATCACAACCTGAGCCAATATCAAGAGTCAGATGCTTACCTGACTCCACCACCAGGCATCCCACCCCTCATTTTTCTCTCTCCTCTCCCACACTCCCATCTTTAAGCACTGTGGCAAGTTGTAACTTACCCTCCTACCTCTGCCTCATATTAAGCTTTCTCTATGAGGACTCCATGATGGCCATAGGCAGAATTAGGCATTTGGGGGTTCCTGTTAATTGTTATTGTTTTTGTTTTTAAGTCCCTGAAATCTTACTGCATATTTTAATTTTTCTATGATGTTTTTAATGCTTCATATGTCTGTCTGCAGTTCTTTTTTTCTGTTCTTCTAGACTAGAAAGTCTTGCAAGACATGGACCATGTCTTTGCATCTTTTGTCCTCCAAATCTAGCCAACACAGAGGAAGCTAACAAAACAACAACAAAACCCACATAGTATGAATGAATGAATGAATGAATGAACAAACAAGCAAATGAATGGGGTATCATGGTAATACCAGCTTCAAAAAAAAAAGAAAGAAAGAAAGAAAGAAAGAAAGAAAGAAAGAAAGAAAGAAAGAAAAGAAAAAGAAACACAGAGAAAACAACCACAGAAATCAAGGTTTTCACATTTTAACTCAACAAGTTCTCACATCAGCTTTAAAAAAAATCATCATCATCATCATCATCATTATTTCAAAATTCTGCTAAAGCCCCCTGAATTTTGAAACGTGTGCCATGTCCACAAGGAACAAAGGCATCTACTCCAATACCATTTATGATCTTTACCCTGGCAAAATTCAGGTATCTGGCAGTAATGGGGAAGTATTACTATTTCTTGAATACTCACAGACATATCTAAAATCTTATATTACTTTATTTGGAAGTTTTAGGTAGGTTTAGTGCCAGATGGGTAATACATCTCCAGAAATCAAATTTCTAGAAGCTATAGAAAAAAAAAAAAATAGGTGTCACCTGGTGAGGATGCTTAACAGGGCATGAGGAGGCTAAATGGAATAAACAAGATTAGAATCTCCACATGCAGGCAGAGTCACACTCCTCTGGCAATATTCATTTTCCCTTTAACCACCTTAATATTCATTGAGCTCCTGTTGTAAACCAGACACTGAATTCATAAGGTAACAAAGGGCCAAATGTCCCTGCCCACCAGTATTCAGCTTAATCCTCTCAGCACTTGAAGCACTTTGTCCTTATTTCATCTGGGATCCAGGTTTCTCCCAGTAAGTGAAAGTAGAGCATTCTTGTGAAACTTTTTGTAACCTGGAATGGCCTAAAGAGAAAAAGCAATTATCATTAATTTATCTGAAAAAAATTTTGAGCATTCCCAGAGCTAACAACTAACCACTATTAGGTTCTTCTGATATCTGAGGACCCATCTTGCTAATGGATGCACAAAATAAATCGAGACAAAGCACAGATGCTCACAGACCCAGTTCAAAGCTCTGATGGCTGGATGCTGAGATGCTGAGTGTGGATCCTAGGGAAGGAGTTGGCGGGGCCCCTCTCTCTGCTGCTCAGGTGTTCGTTGCCTCTATAATGGCTTGCTGCACAAAAAATGGTATTTTCACACTAGCCTTAAAAGTTAAAATCCTCTTCAGATTTCTTTCAGTTAGAGTAAACAGATACTAAAAGAGGTCTTCCACAAAAGCAAAGTGGCACAACGTGAACTTGTGGCAAGTGGGGAGTACCTATATTTGCTTTCACAGTTAGGCAGAATATCTAGAAAAATCATTCAGTATAATTCCTTAAACTACCAATAAACAATAAATAGATAACAAATAGTAAGCATAATGTGTAGTATAATTTTATAGTAACTAAATAGTGATAGGTGTTAAGAGAAAAGAAAAGTTGTTAAGTAGGATGGGAAGGAGGAGAATTAGGGAGTGGTGCTCCGGTGGCATTATGAAATAGGGTACGCCCTTATCTGTGGGGCGTGTGTTCTGACACCCCCAGTGGATGCCTAAAACCACGGATAGTGCTGAAACCTATATATACTATGTTCCCCCCCACATGCATACCTAAGATAAAGTTTAATTTACAAATTCACTAATAGTAAAATAGAACAATTATAACAATATACTGTAACAAAAGTCACATGAAAAGGTTCAGAGAAGCCCTATGACAGGAGCATGCCTGATGCGCTGGGGCATGGCAAGGAAGCCGGTGATAGGAAAGGAAGCCAGAGACTTATCAGGAGGTAGGAGAGGGTAGGGGGATCTGCAAGACTTTAGAGGGGCTCTGGTTTCCACTCTGTTTTAATTGGCACTCTGGCAGCCATTAGAAAGTTTTGAGTAGAGAAGTGACATGATTTAATTTATACTAAGAAGTTCTCTATGGCTGCTGTGTTGAGAATACAATAGAGTCAGAGAGGGGCAAGAAGGGAGCCCAGGAACTCTGTTACCGTGATTCTCCTGGGGAGAAATGACAGTGTTTCAGACCAGGGCAGTATTAGCAGAGAAGGTAAAAACTTGTCCAATTCCATGTATTCTGGATATTCTGAAGCTAGTGCCAACAGAATTGAATACGAAGTGAGAGAAAGCAGCTTCAAAGACAGAGCAGATGGAAGGTAGAATTATCACAACCTGAAAGGAGAAAGGTTGAGGGATAGGAGAAAGGTCAGAATTGTAGAGTGGAGGGTTCTTCCAAGTGTCCAAATGGAGGAGAGGTGGAGTGCGGAGTGTGAGAAGAGAGGTGGCTGGTGGGTTTACCTGTTGTTTGGGGGTTGTCAAGATTTAAATAGTATTTAAATTCCTTGGACTAGATGAGATCATCTAATGAATGTCAGTAGATAGAGAAGTGAAGATGCCCAAGGACTGAGCTCTGGAGCATTCTGTCCTGAAGACGAAGAAGCACGATAAAGACTTAGAGTTTCCCCTGAGATATGTGATTGAAAAGAGTGGGAGAGACAGAGACAGACAAAGAGAGACAGAGAAAGAAACACAAGGAGAGCAGTATACTGGAGATCAAGTGAAAAACCTTATCGTTAAGGTGGAGGGAGTAATTCACTTTAACAAGTGAGCAGAGAGTGATATGGAAGTCCTTAGTGACATTAGGAACAGAAAGAAAGGAATCAGAGACAGTGAGTTTAACAACTATTTCAAGTTTTGCTAAAAGGGAACAAATAATTGAGGTGGTGGCTAATGGAGTATGTCAACTGGGTCTCCAAGAAACAGAGAAAAATAATTAGAAGGTAAAGGATTTGTGGTGAGTTGGGGGGAAACAGAAGTAGAGAGAGCTCTCAGGCCATGGTGCAGGTCTGAGGGCCACAAAAGAGAAGGGGAAGAAGGCATATCAGGTATGAGAGCCTCCAACTATGTTGCAGCTCTTGGAAGTCCACAACCAACCCATTAGGGACCTCTGGTGAAAGATTGTCTATACAGGAGTCCCACATTATGCAGAAGTGACCAGACCTCAGCATGCCAAGCTACTGCCTGAGATCTGCATGGGAAGAACTGAGGAAGATCCTGAAAGTGTTGCACCTGAAGGTTATCAACTAAATGCACCCTTCAGCAAGTTCTTTTTTTTTTAATGTATTTATTTGGTAGAGAGGGAGGACAAGCAGGGAGAGCCACAGGCAGAAGCAGGCTCCCTACTGAGCAAGGAGCCTGATGTGGGGCTTGATCTCAGGACCCTGAGATCATGACCTGAGCCAAAGGCAGACACCCAACCAACTGAGACACAAAGGCACCCCTCAGCAGTTCTTTTCTGAAGGAAGACACAAGACGTGCACCTTTGTGGCTGCCACGTAGAGTCAAAGGGAATTTGTAGAAGGAAAAATATCAAAATTCTCTCTAGAATTTCACGTGTCAAACTCTCACAGTGTTGAAAGCTCTGAGCATCAACATGTGTTATCAACCCAGCATGGCTCCGTGGCTACCTCTTTCCCCTGGGCTCTATTTCTCCACATGACAAATTGGTAAATGTCCAGTAGGAAAGCTGCAGTGAGTAAAGACCTCATCTCCTTTGCTTTCTTCTTCTCAGTGATTATAATCCCTCAACTCCTGCCTGTGTTGGTTACAATCAAATACGTTCAAACCATTATATATAGCTTTCATTGATTTTGTCCACTTTTTAGAAATATTTTCAGTGGGCATCTTACCTTGATGAAACCACAGAGCCAGATGGGAGGTCCAGTCAGCATGGCTGTGAGTTTGAGTTTTTATCTGTCATATTCTGTGGGATGAATGCAGCTGTGGAATGAGCAGAGAGTTGAATGTGACCAGCGCTGTAGTCTTGCCAAGTGAGTTGAGTCTAACGAAGTTAGACAGGAACAAGTGAGATGAAGATCTATACCAGAGAAAGAATGAAACTATTGACCATGGAACTGACCTGCTCTTATGTAAGAATAATATTTGTTATCCCTTTTTTCCTCATAATTGTAGCTTTTGTGATTATAGAATAGTTAAAGCAGTGAGTGCTCAAAGTATGGTTGATATCCCTCCTGTCTGAGAATCATCTGGAACATTTATTTAAAAAGCAGATGCCTTGGGGAAACTAGGTGACTCAGTGAGTTAAGCCTCTGCCTTCAGCTCAGGTCATGATCTCAGGGTCCTGGGATCGAGCCCCTCAGGGGAGCCTGCTTTCCCCTCTCTCTCTGCTGGCTTGTGATCTCTCTGTCAAATAAATAAATAAAATATTAAAAAAAAAAAAAGACAGACTCCTTGGGGCAGCTGGGTGGCTCTCAGTTAGTTAAGTGTCTGACTTCTGGTTTTGGCTCAGGTTATGATCTCAGGGTCGGGAGATTGAGCCCCACATCAGGCTCCACACTGAGCATGAAGCCTGCTTAAGATTCTCTCTCTCCCTCTCCCTATGCCCTTCCCCTGCTTGCATTCTCTCCATTCTCTCTCTCTCTCAAAAAAAAAAAAAAAAAAAAAAAAATCGGACTCCTTAACCACTTTCAGTCTCATTGAATCAGAATTTTCTGAATGGTTAAGCTTAGGCAAAACATTTGTATCAAGTGATTCCTATGTGAGTCTCTAAAACAACAGAGTCACAAAAATAGATACCAGTGTGATCTTTTACTTCCCTTTACTTTTTAATGAGGTTTGTGTTTTTTTGGTGATCATCCAACCTTGGTGATTTGATGCTAAGTAACAAGGAGGACACATCTATGTGCAGTATCCTTTGTTTTAAGAAGTTCAAACTCCAGATCATTTGAGGACTATAACATAGCACTGATAGACATGGGCTGTAGTAACTCACAAGAGCTTCTTCTCCCCCACCACAAGGCATTCTAAAACCCTAAGGAGAAACCACAAAAGGTTCCCACATCTTATCTCTTGCTAAAATTTTTAACTTTTCTTTTTAGTTAATGTAGTTATTATAGAGACAGGTTTGACCTAAATTTGGAAGGGAACAAAATATATAAATTAACAAAGGAAGGGGGCCTGGTTTATTCCTTTGAGCTGGATTTGATATGACACATTGTCTACCCATATGGTGTTCATACCATCAAAAGACAAGAAAATGTGCCCAAATTCTTCCAAGCAGACTTTATATTTTAAGCAACATCAAGGAGTCATACTAGGTGGGTTTGAATAAAAGGGTGAACATGGCTTAAAGTTTATAGACATTCTGTTTAGCTCAATACACTTGGACTATTTGGTTTATTTTTTATTTTTTGTCATACTTGCTTGCAAGGCTTAGGCAGGTTTTCTAGAGGATTAATGTATTCTAATTCATTCATCCAGCTGAGAATTCCTATGAGAGTTGCAGGTTCAAAGTGCCCTGGGTGCCCAGAATGAATATAATGAGTATATAATATATCCTGAGGCAGAAACCACATTAATATGGTCAAGACACAGTCCATGAGGTGAGGAGGAAGGCGGATCATGAAAGACGACTGGAAGTTCACCAATCATAGACCAGAAAGTAGGACACAGCAACTCGAGGAAGATCATGGGTACAGTCCCCCCAGGGCAAGACTCCTGGCTTACTCAGAAATAGTCTCTAATCAGTCTAGATCCAGCAAAAAGTGAAGAAAGAGCTGGACTGGAAAGGCACTGGGGACCGTGTCATAGGATGCCTTTTATATTATGTAAGGTTGTTTGAATTTTAACTTGTAATCAAAGGGGAGGGACAGTGGATTAAAATGACTGACTGAGGCCAGACACTAGTTAGAAGTTTGACGGGAGATATGAAAGCTGAAGAACTCGAGTGCACCAGCATTGCTGAGGCCCCCATGGAGACATGGAGACAATAGCTCTTTTGAAATATGAGATACTACAATGTGTCTCCATCCTCAGGTGTATTTCAGAGAAGCACACTTTGGTCCAGGAGTTCTACAACAAACTCCCTATGCTTACTTAGGATGCCAAGGTAACCCAAGCTTTAGCGGTTCTCATTGGATTGGATCGTTAATATAGGTGAACTCACATTAACATTAATATTTACTGGTGCTATTGATTTCTTTTCTCTCTTACTTATGCAGGATTTTCTTCCCTTCTCCTTTCTCCAACTCTCAGCCAGTTATGTCTAAGAGCCTTCAGGGTACCTCAGAGGGAAGACAGACAGTTCTAAACATTTTAAGCATTACCACTACTCAATAGTCATCCCTCCATAGCCTGCTGGGCACACGTGTTAACAATGGAGTCACCCTAGAGTCCCAAGTACAAGCTGGTCTCTGGGAAGAAGAGGGACTTGGCTTTCTTAACTTGGGTTCCTAGAAGCAGAGCCTGAGATGGGGATTTCGTTGCACATGATTTATTGACGGAGTACTCTCAGGAAAACAGGAGTGATGTAAGCAGGATGGACCAGTAGAAGATGCAAACTAAGAATGTAGTTTGAGCTAAAGGCTAAAGGCAGGCTGATTCTAGCAAGGGTGCTAGAGCTCAAGTTGCACCACAGAGTTGGCCATCCCTTCAGGAAAGGGAAGCAATCTTTTATATTCTTATTTTGTGTCATCAGCTACAGGCTCCTGGATGAGAGGTGGAGACAGATGCATAGCTCCTGAGTTAAGACAGCCTTTGCCTGGCTGAAGGCAAATTTTTGGAGAAGAGGACATAGCTACGAGGCCTTGGTAGCCAACACTCACAGTAGCTGGGGATCTGAGTGGAGCACCGACAGCATCCAGTCTATGAGTTTCAGTGTCATTATGCTTATAGCCCAGGCCACAAGGTTAAAGGAAGTGCTCCTCCTATGTTCATATACACCTCTGCTGTTTTCCACAAAGAGTTACAAGGCTGGGAAACACATGAAAATGACATAGACAGTGAAATAGTCGGGATTGTCCTTTCTCCCTAGCAGAGATGAGCTAACACGTCCATGTAGAAAGGGAAAGAGGCTGGGGATCAAAGAAACTTTGGGTTTTTATGAATATGTAGCACAGACTTGGCATATAGTATGGGTGGTAGGTTGCGACAATCCTAATTTGTACTCGTTCCCTGTGTCCTTGTTATGTTCCATGTGACTTTGCAGCTTTTCTCACTAAAGACCGGAAATCTACTTTCCTATCCTATTCCTTGAATTTGGACTAGTCTGTGTCTTGCATCAGCCAAGAAAATGTGGCAGGAATGCCAGTGTCCCTCCCTGCTCTAGACCTACATCTCAAGAAGCTTTGTGTGTCTCTGCTTGTTCTCTTGAGCTTTTGCCATCACCATGCAAAAACATGCCCAGACTAGCCCAATAGAGGATGAAAGACATATGGCAGAGAATCAAGTCATCCCAGATGTCCTAGACAAGGCCATCCCAGATTAGCCAACAGCCAGCCAACTAATCTGCAGACTCATGAGTGAGCCCAGTCAAAGTCAGCAATCACTTAACTGTCCTCTAGTTGATTCCAGACACAATAATCACTTATTCTTGTATGCTACGGTGATTTGTGGTTGTTTAATAGCATCACTGGATCAAGAGATAACTGTTATAGTAGGTATGCAATAAGCATTTATTGCATATAAATCAGTTCGTTATGTCACCAAAGGGGCAGAATGCTACACCATCATGAAAGTGCTGGGCTGACGCAGAGAGAAGAGATTTTATTCTCCCTTCCCACTCCTAGAACTATATCCAACCAAGGCCTCATCAAAAGAGCTGGGAAATATTTAGTGGTATTTCCAGAGGGAATTACATCGATAGACTTCACCAAAATGTTCCCTACTCTGGCAGCCTGTAATACCTGAGCCTTGGCATACGCCCAGTTGGAAGGAGGAATGCGGTGTTGGGGGAAGAGTAAAACACAGGAATGCGGTGTTGGGGGAAGAGTAAAACACAGGAGGGTCGCCGTCATTATGTGCAGGGCAGAATGCTTAGTCTTGATATTCTGCAAATGTTTCAAGCCAGGCTGCATCTTCTCCCTCTTCCTCCCTCCATAGCTGGCAACCAAAGACAATTAAGTGGAAAGGCACTTAAAAGTTGGAGCCTCTGAAGCATACTTTATGTCTGTCTCGGTCTCACTAGTTTCATGGGCCCATTTTTAATTTCATCTGGCAGCCACTACAGGAAACAGGGAAGGTAAATCAAAGAGTTAGTTTTTATGAGGGCTTTGAGACTACACCAATAAGTAATTCCTGCGGTTTTTTTTACTTATTCTCTTGCAGGAGGCAATTTCGTTGTTTCTTGGATTTGTTCCTCCTGTTGCTTTTCACACCACCTTCTCTCCTGCTCTCAGCCCCTGTTATTTCCAGACAGAATATGCTACTGGTTAAAATAAAGACACCACACACCCCACTTCCAATGGTTAATTTGAGCTACATTAGCAACGCGGCACTCCCTTTCCGGCTGTGCCTGTTAAGGTTCACACTGAGGACGTCTGAAAAGAGAATCTCCTCAGTAGGAGACAATTTTCTACCTGACAACCCACCCTACACGGTAACTCTTGTGAGCATCCAGCGACACTCTTCATTTTTGTTGTCGTTATTGTTGTTTTTAAATCCAGAACCAGGACTGGAAATAAAGACTTTTCCAGTTTGTTTCTTTTAATCCCAAATAATGGGGGATCCATATAAAAGCACTAAGTGAATAGTTAGTCCTGGCAAGACAGAAGCCAGTTCAGGAGAAGCTCTGTGGAAAGAAAAGATACACACTGACCCTTTACCCCAAACCGATCCCTGCATCTGCTTTTTTTTTTTTTTTAAGATTTTATTTATTTATTTGACAGACAGAGATCACAAGTAGGCAGAGCGGGGTAGGGGAGTGGTGCGGGGAAGCAGGCTCCCCGCTAAGCAGAGAGCCCGATGCAGGGCTTGATCCCAAAACCCTGGGATCATGACCTGAGGCCAAAGGCAGAGGCTTTAACCCACTGAGCCACCCAGGCGCCCCCCTGCATCTGTTTTGTTTAGTTTTAATTTGAGTAGAGTGGACACACAATGTTACATTAGTTTCAAGTGTACAACATGGTGATTTGACAAGCTTATTCTATTACTAATTTTTTTAAAGATTTATTTATTTATTTATTTATTTGACAGACAGAGATCACAAGTAGGCAGAGAGGCAGGCAGAGAGAGAGAGGAAAGCAGGTCCCCTCGGAGCAGAGAGCCCAATGTGGGGCTCGATCCCAGGACCCTGGGATCACAACCTGAGCTGAAGGCAGAGGCTTTAACCCACTGAGCCACCCAGACGCCCCTCTATCACTAATCTTATCTGTGATATTGCTTTGGCTCTCAGGACCAGGATGAGATCCACCAGAACATTTATAGAATCGGGTCCTTGGCAAACAACACACACACACACACACACACAGGCCCAAAGACTCAGATACTCACAGGAAAGAGTACTCCCCACCCCCACTGCCATATCCACTGAATTGGCAGAAGAGAGCAGGAAGGCAAAGTCTGGAAGTAGGAACCCTGCTGGAGAGGGCAGAGGAGAGAGGATAGAGTTTGATGTACCCATCCCCTGGCTGGCACAACCTGAAAACAGACAGCTGTCAGGGTCACTTTCTCTGCTACCTGGAGTGGCTATAATCTTCTAGCATCTTACTCCCCCCAGCAGCAAGAAGGTACAAACTTTTGCGAATATATGACCCTTTCTGAGAATCTTTTGAAAGTCACAGATGTTACCTGCAGATATACCTGTACGTACATGCATCTGAAAGTTTGTCTCCTGTTTCAGTTGTCCCATGAATCACGGGCCCAATAAAGCATCCTCTGACCTAAGACTGACGCACAATTGTCTTTCTACTGTGAGCATGAATGTCATTGCCTCATTACCTCAATGTCTATTGATCTCGACTCATCCTGTTCACTTTTCTACTATCTTAGCTGTGGTTGACAGCTCTGCTTTTAGCCAGCCTAGCTATGCCTCTACTCCAGGACAACAAATATAATTAGCACATGGGAGCATAAATGTCACCCCTACATCTTATGGAAGGTGTTTTTTCCAGCACTTGGGATCTGCATAGCACATGACTTTGCTCAGGGTGCCAGATGATGGTCATTTTACAAACTGAAATTCAGGGGTGGTTAAGTATCTGCCTTTGGTTCAGGTCATGATCCTAGGGTCCTCGGATCGAGGCCCGCATCTAGCTCCCTGCGCAGCGGGGACCCTGCTTCTCCCTCTCCTTCTGCTGCTCTCTCGTGCTCTCTGTCAAATAAACAAATAAAATCTTAAGAAAGAAAGAAAGAAAGAAAGAAAGAAAGAAAGAAAGAAAGAAAGAAAGAAAGAAAGAAAGAAGGAAGGAAGGAAGGAAAAAAGAAAGAAAGAGAAAAAGAAAAAGAAAAAGAAAAAGAAAAAGAAAAAGAAAAAGAAAAAGAAAAAGAAAAAATCCACAAAAATACCTCAAATTCGTTTGAAAAATGAGGTTTCCAGAGTGCACTGCCTTGGTCTAAACCCCAGCTCTACCACATTCTGGCTGTGAAATACACTTGCTGAGGCTACGATTCCTTATATTTAAGGGTGAATAACATTAATAGTTCTTACCTAGGTTTTAATAGTGACTAAATGAGATAATTCTTGAAAAGAGTTTAACACAGGGCCCACCAACGAATAAATACTAAATGCACTTTATTATTTTACTATTGTTGCTTTCTTTGTAAAAAAGAGTCTTAAATTTTTTTATTAAATTCCATTTAATCACGAAATAAATACTTGAATGTTTACATCTGTACTTGGATATAAGAAAACTATATATATAATCTTTTATGTGAATGGTGACTGTGACCAATTCCTTTTTAAGAAATTTAACTCAAATGACTCAGGACCCCTTCCTTCATGTCTCAGAAACCTCAACTCTGGTATTATGAACAGAAATTTGTCTCAAGTTTTGTTTTCTCTGCCCTCCTCTAAGATTTTGATATCAATGTTATGCTGGCTTGGGAAAAATAATTTGGAAGTTTTCCTTTTTTCCCTCTGCTTGAGAACAATTTAAATAGTATTGAAGTTTCTGTTCCTTGAAGGTTGAAAGAACTCACCCAGGAAACCATCTGTGCCTGGCACTGTTTGAGGACGAAGTCTTTAAAACTTTCTCAGTATCTTTACATGCTCACCCACGCAGAAGTCTTCTGTATCTTTTGGATGTAATTTTAGAAATTTGTATTTTCCTAGAAAATTATCCATTTCATTTAGCTATTCGGATTTATTTGAAGAGAGCTTTGTAGAATGTTCTTACAGAGTTCTCGTGATCTCCACTGTATCAATGGTGATTTCTAGCTCCTACTTCTGTGTGTGCACGCTTCTCTCTGCATCCACTCCCACTTGTTTATTTCTGTGATTAGACAAGCTTGGGGTTACCTACTTTGTTTCACTTAGTTTTCCAGAAAAGCTCTTGTGTTTATGTACTAACTGGGCTGTTTTCCTATTTGCAAAGAAACCCATTTCTGTATTAATTTGATTTTTTCCTTATTTCTCCTTTTCTCAAAGTTACTTGATCTTCTTTTTGCTAACTTCTTTTTTTTTTAATTTTTTTTTTTAAGATTATTTATTTATTTATTTATTTGACAGAGAGAAATCACAAGTAGGCAGAGAGGCAGGCAGAGAGAGAGGAGGAAGCAGGCTCCCTGCTGAGCAGAAAGCCCGATGTGGGGCCCGAACCCAGGACCTGGGATCATGACCCGAGCCGAAGGCAGCGGCTTAACCCACTGAGCCACCCAGGCGCCCCCTTTTTGCTAACTTCTTGATATAGATGTTTGTGCATTAATTTTCATTTATTCCTATTTCCTTGCGTCAACACTTAGCTGTCTTACATGGCTTTTTTTCAGAGTATCAACTCTTATAATTATGTTGTTTTTTATTATGATGATGAAGTATACTAAAATACCTATTTGTATTACCTTTGAAGGGAAAATTCTTTGAGAGAACTTTAAATTTTTTTAATAAACTTTAAAAATTTTAAGTAAAATTTTTAGTAAATTTAAATTTAAATTTTTTTAGTTTAGTTTTTATTTTTAGACTAATTTCAAGTTGTATTGCCTGTGGTCAAAGGAAACATTTTGAACTATTTCCAATTATGGCATTTATTGGATAGAGGTTAACTGTATCTCCATTGGCTCAAACTTACTAATTATATTCTTCAGATCCTCTATAGCTTTCTTATCTTTCTTGCCCTGTATTTCATTAGTGCTGATTCAAGACGAGAACTTTCCCACTAGTGGTGTTTCTGCAAGTTTCTTCTCAATTTCCTATAGTTCGCACTTCAGGTTTTTGAAGCTCAGTAATTCAGTGCATACACATTCCTGAGGTTATATTCTGAAATACCTACCTTTCCCTCATTTGACATGTTTTTCCCTTGAATTTTTTTCAGAGTTGGAACCAGGCTTAGAAGGACCTGAGGGTTTTGCTATTTTTGAACCCTTTGCAGGAAAAGTCACAAAGTACTCCATTATGAGCACAAGTTTAGTTATGGAGCCTTGGCGGGGACCTATGAAATGAGGGACACTGAGTCTTCACCTTTATCAGCTTCACAGTAAATGTGTGTATGTATGATCTCTCCTGACCCCATCTTTTCTTGTCCTTAAAGTCCTTTTCCCTGCCCTTCCTCCCTTACTCATTCACTCTCCAGATATTTAATTGAGTGTGTACCTGGAGCAGAGCACTGCACTAGGTGTTGAGCTTACTCAGAACTTTTTGCAGAAGTCTCTTCTCTACCCAACCTTTAAACATTGCTGTTCTTCAGGATTCTGTTATACACCTGCTTCTGTTCTTACTCTTAGGTTTTTAGGAAATCTCATCCAATTCCAGAATTATCCATATGGCCTCTCTATCCTGACAACTTCCAAATCTTTACCTCCAGTCCAAATCTTTGCTCTTTGCTAATGGTTCTCAAACTTCTATATCCCACCCAAATTTTCCCAGCTGAGTTAGGCATTCATATATTCTACTCTTTCTGGTAGCTCATCCACTGGGCTACCAAAGCCAGGTCACATTCAACATATCCAAAGACTACAGCAAATTCCCCCCTTACTTAACATCACCACCATCACCCAGTCACCAAATCATAAACTTTGGCATCGTTCCCAAGGGCCCCTGGACCGTGACCCCCCCCATATACAATCACCAAATTGGGCGTAAAATGTACTCTCCTATTCAGTGAACCACTATGATACTTCCAGGAGTACCCGTCAGCCTGGCAGACTCCTTACATTCCTTACATCCACTTGTCCACATCTCTGCCCCGACTCTATTTGCCATCCTCTAAGCAAGAAAAGCTTCATTTGACTCAAATACGATCATTTTTTCTCTTTTGCCTAAAACATTCAGGGACCTCTATTTGCCCTTTAAGAAAAATCCAGTCTCCTCAGTGTGACATAAAAGACCATCTTAATCTGGCTGCTGGTCTAATCAGTTTCTTTAAACTCTGTCCCTTTCCGCACCAGGATGCTTCCAGAATCTCAAAGACACCTCAGTCTCTGCCTTCAGATCTTACCAGATGCTATCTCTTCTGCTTAGAACACTTGTCCCCCACCTTTTCTACTTACATTATATTAATATTATTGCTACTATTACCTGTTACTCTGTTCTTATGGGTCCTCACTTCCTTGTTTGTGCCTTTTGCCATAGGCTTGCGTTGTTTTCCTTTTTTTTTTTTTCTTTTTCTAGTGATTAAGAAGGCACACTTCCACTAATGGTAAACTTTAAGGAACAGTGTATCAAAATGTCTCCGTGAAATTGAAGCAGACCCTCTGATTTGTAGAATTTGCCAATTTGATGGTAAAAATATTAACAGTGTTGCCAATTTCAAGCTACCAACTAAGGTCACTGAATCCGGGGTGCAAAGAGACACACAACTGGCCCTTGAGAGCCAGTGCAAGCCAGCTTCCACACTTCACTACCTTTAAGGTTTACAAAATGTAACTGAACCGACAATCCTCTAATAACTGTATAATCAACTAGCATCTACTAAATTCACCCGTGCAAAAAGGAATTTAACACACAATTTCTTTTCTAACTGCTTCTCCTAGGTTCCCAAGTTTTATCATTTAATGCAGGAATATAGATTATTACTTTACAATTATGTTTACATTATACATTATCTCTTCCATGTGTTATTATTTTTGACATTGGCATACAGATTTCATACTCTGTTTGAAACCATTATTGTTAGACTGAACTCTGTGCTTGACTAATTTGAACTATTTTTGCCATAAAAGAGGATGAAAATCACTTATATAGTAGTCTCCCCTGACCCGTGGGGATATTTTCCAAGACCCCTGGTGGATGCCTGAAACCATGGATAGTACTGAATCCTGTATATACCATGTTTTTCCATATACATACATAAAAATGATAAAATTTAATTTTTAGCTAATAAGTTTATATATAGCAATTATACTCTAGTAAAAGTTATGTGAGTCTGTGCTTTCTCAAAATAAATTTTTGTACTGTATTTCCCTTTTCTCTTGTAATATGAGATGATAATATGCTTATGGGAACACCTGGGTGGCTCAGTCTGTTAAGTGTCTGCCTTTGGCTCAGGCCACGATCTCAGGGTCCTGGGATCCAGCCTCACGTTGGGCTTCCATGCTCAGCGTGTAGTCTGCTTCTCCCCACCGCCTTCTGCTCATGCTTGCTTGTTCTCTCTCTCTCTTCCTCTCAAATAAAATATTTTTAAAGATGTTTATGGAAGCAGATGAAGTGAGGTGGATGATGTAGGCACCGTGAGGTAGCATTAGGCTGCACTGACCTTCCGGCCCGATGAGATAGAGAATCATCTGCTTCCAGACCAAAGTTCACTGCAGGTGACCAAAACTGTGAAAATGAAACAGCAGGTAACAAGGACAACTGTATACACTCACTTTTGCCCTGATTTATCACACAGCAGCAGTATGACGTTGGGAATACTATTTCAATTTCTTGTGACTTTGTCTTATGTTGATTGAAATAGGAGTAAGAGGTCACTTTAGATGACTATGTCAGTTCACAGCCCAATCGCTTATTTTATTATATGTTTTAATTTAAACAAATGCTAGATCACGTGGGCAGTGTAAAAACATTTCTGGTCTTAGATAGAGGGTTACCATCCTTATTTGGTAAGAATCAACGTATAATTTGTTCTTAAATTGAGATTTTTTTGTTTCAAAGCACACAATTTGGTCGGTGTAATTGCTGAATCATTTATTATGTTAGATCAGATTTTCATATTGAAAACATTCAAAACATGTGGACTGAATAGCTTTGGTTTCTTGGCATTGTCTGGTAACTTGACTATGTCTGCCAACTTCATGCTCAAAAACTGTTTCCTATACCTACATGTTTTCAGAAAAATCAAAGCTACAATTACCCATTTACTTGAATCAAATTCCCCTTCAATTTGTTGATATAAACTTTGATTTTGTCCCTTTTTCTCGTATCTCTGATACTGAAATTATGCTGTAGACAATTTACCATGTAAGATATAATGATTCTTGCCAAGTATTAACTAAATATTTATGATTTCTACCTATTTGTAGGATGCTAAGTTTCTTGAAAATAATGGCAATGTATTTTAGTGAAAAGAAAATAAGTTTTTTTTAAGTCAGACAGAATGACATAAATTTATGCCTATGTCAGGTTTTAGCTGTGTGGCTTTGGGCAAAATGATTTATCTCTCTGATCCACAAAGAGATTAAAAGGGATTTTGAACATACCTCTCTGGGAAGTTGGAACATTTTAGGAGATAATATATGTAAAACACCTATTTCAGTGCCTAGAATTCTTATCAACAAATATGAGCTTATTTTTCCCCTTTTAATTTCCATTCCCCTTCAGCATGTCTCAGTTGATTAATGACAGAGCTGTTATGGGACCTATTTTATAAGGCTTTGGAATGTCCCTTTGGAGCTACATTTCCAGGGGCAGGATTTGATAATATTCCTAAATCCACATAACATGAGCTGGGTCACCACAATAGAAAGCTCCTTTATTCTCCCTGCCCTGGCAGAAGTCTGCTAAGATAGGGCCCTGGGTTGAGGAGTTCACTAATTAATAATGTTAACATAAATTTGCAGATTTCACTGCTCAGTCAGCAAATTATTTAATGTCATTACAAATTATACATCCCTTTATTAAAAGTGAGAAATGTGGGGCTCAGAGAGATTAGGAGATTTACTTAAGATCCCACAAACACAAAGGGTCAGAGCTCAGTTAGAAATCAAGCTCACCTGGCTCCCAGTCCTGGAATCTGTTCCCAAAACCTGCAGTTTTCGGGCATTAGTTCCTACATAAATATATGGCAAATTCAAAAGTGTTAACTGGTTTTGTTTTGTAAGTAGGACTTCCCAGAACATTCTGCCACTTCCTCATTACTATCTTCTGTTACTGCCATGCTGGGTTGAGTTCACCCAGTCAAGGAATGATTGGTGGGACTCTGCTAGCCTCACTTCATCTCTGCTGAACCACTAAGCCATAAGCCAGACAGATTTTTTTTTTTTCCTGAAGAAGAAAAACGTGCAACTTCGTGGTGTTTACATTGACAGTAATTGCAGTGTAGCTGTAGTCATGTAACTAAAAGAGCAAAAAAAAGGACAAGTTCCCTAAAAATTCAGGGTTAGGAGCTTTGAAACATTAAAGGCCTCAACTTTTTAGTCCTACCCTTGCCAGACCTCACTACATCAGAATGGCAGCAGATTGAATTATCAAAAACAAAAACAGATCACTGGTTAAATTACTCTGATTATTTTTTTGCAAGGAAACAATTAGACCTAATTACAAGCAAGGCTGAGGTGTTGCTTTCCTAGTGAAACCAAGGGGCAGGTGTAAGTTCAGGATCTCATTACCCAGCCTCCAATAAGGCTTCTAAATATACCAGTAATACACTTCCTGCTGGTATTTTACTACTGTATTGATTTGGAACCGGTAAGTTCTTCCTGAGGGTTTGCTAAAATAAAACTCCACTCTGGGGTTTCTTCTCAAGTGTGAATTTTGGATTTCTGCTGAGATATATAAAACAGAAATAAGCGACAAGTAATTGAAGGCCTGTCAATGTATATTCTCTGTTTGAGGCGAAGAAGGGGCCTGCTTCTACCCGTGAGTTATCTGGGGCTCATGAGATATATTAAGTAATGATGCAGCCAAAGTTCCCAGTCTAAATTTATTTTATAATTTCATTTTTCCAACTAACTGTTTAGTTAGAATTTTTTTTCTAATTGGGTAAACACCTAGAGAAAGAAGACACATTGGGGCATGAGATTAAAGTATATTTGATAACATGCAAAAAATGGGGATCAGATTTAACTGGTTCTGAATATTACTTATAGGAATGATATAAAGATTAAACTTCTTTTCACCTGGCAAGGAGAGAGAGGTATGAAAAGAAAGGTAAGTTTTGGGTCTGTGTAGGTTTTTTAAAAATACTGATTTTTAATCCCATTCTACTGGAACTAATATTCTTTATTGTTGAAATCAAATCTGAAAAGGGGAAATAATCTGAGGTTAAAGGAGAATACCCCTAGAGAAGAAAGCCTTCTAGCAGACCATGAAGAATGAAAACCCTTTTTAAGTTTCTGGGTAAGTGAAATTTGGGCAGGAAGAGAACAGGGGGATGAGATGAAGCAGCATTAAAAAAAAAATAAACAACAAAAAAAAAACACACAAAAATGCAGGAACTTTCATGGTTCCAGAGGGAAAAAGGAAATCACCCCATGAAAAGCAGACCTGTAAGGAATGAAATTGGACCTAACGTATGGGTACATAGCACACAGAGCCAGCAGGAGACATGCCAGACTGGATGCTGAGAAACAACTCTTGAACAGAGAGGATTTATAATGTTAACCTTACTTTAGAAAAATGAGGCTGGCTTGGAGGGCAGGATCGGAATGGACCCAAAGGGAGGTTTGGAAGGAAAGGTACGTGGGGAATCCATGTGGGATCCAGAGAAGAAATTGAGGGGTGGGGTGCAGATTTGTTAGGGTGAGGGCCTGGATGTGACTTGAGGGGAAGGGAAGTTCTGATGGAGAGATGATCTGCAGCAAGAAGCAGTGTCTCAAGGTGGGGTGGAGGCTTGTGCCTGTGGAAGAAGAGATCATCTCTGCCTGATGTTGGTATCCAGGTAGGAAAGTGGAGAAGAGCAAAAATGATCTTCAAAGCTGGTGAGATCCTGGCAGGCTTTTAATTGCAAAGAAGCCTATTATGGAATTGCAGGTCTTGAACTTTTAAACTGGGGTTAAAACTCACTACCATGTGATGAATGAGTCCAAGTTCCAGAAAGTATGAGGGCAGTGAGAGAACACAATCTAGTCTGAGAAGTCACCACCCTTGAGATAGCTTGTTGAATAGCTGGTAAGTCTTACAGCTCAGGCTCCAATGCCTCCCCAAAGGTCTTAGTCTGGTAGGGGGAAAAAATTATAACATTGAAATGCGATGGCTACTTCTTGGTGACCTTGATAAAGTTCCATGTCATGAGGTTTTGGGTTGAAATCGACCTATCTGAAAGAACAAATGGTTAAAGGTGGGTGATACTACTTTTGTATGAGAAAATCTTTAGGCTGGGTGATCTCAGTTCAAGAGGGTTATGATTCCAGTAATTGGAGTCTAGTAAAATTGGAAAAGATGACTTCTCTGCCTGAGCCTCCTAGACAAGCCTCCTAGACAAAAGAATAGCATTGAACCTCAGAGGCCAAACATCCAGAGATCTCCCATGTGCATCCTATATGAAGACATAGTCTGAGAAAAGGAAAATATACCCCTATCTATAAAGAACAGGTAACTACTGCAGCCTGGGAGCACAGCAAAATTAACACTGCTTCCCAACCCATCCTTTGTTTTAAATTTTGTTAAGATAGAGGCCAAGATACAGACTAATGGGCTGAATGCTAAGGGAGGAGCAGAGCATAGCCTCATTGTGGACTCAAACATGGTAGTTACATGGGATCTCTACCTCTGGTTAGTAGAGCTTGCAGTTAAGCCAATAGAACTGAATGGACATTCCACCAAGCTTTTTAGAGTTTTTCATGACATTTCCAGTTTGTATTATCAAAATCTGAAGGCATCCCTAGAGACACTGGAACTTTCAAACTACCACCTGCATATGGGGAATCTCTCCTAATTCCCCTCCCAAGTATGGTGATAGAAAGAAAAGGATGAGGAAGATCATCCAAGAGAACAGACAAGGGAAGAAAAGGAAGACCAGGAGTCTCATTTCATAACCAAGGCAATGGGTTTTCAGTACTATTCCAACAAGCATGACATGTTTGCTACACACCACTTCTTGCTGCTTTTATTCTCCATCCTTTAAAATTAGAGATTTGGGTGCAATTATTCCTCCCCACCCCAAAGACATATGACGTTGGCAAACAAAGGAATTCCAAATAGAGTTGTCTATGAGACAATAAAGTCCAAAGACCCAGGGTTTAAGTCTATATTCAGCAATGGAAGGAGAGTCTCATGTCCTCTTACTATAACCAACTACTCTTCTTTGTTACAGTCACCTCCAGACTCCCATGCCAAATAGTGCATTCCTTGATAATTTTAGGTCTTAATTTCACTACTTACTCATGTCACAATTCTTGCTGAACCATTAATTTCTTAGAGATAAGTTCAGGTCTTTGACATCCTGTTACCCAAAGCTATCTGAACTTCTCTGGTCCTATGCTAGACCTGTTTCAATATTTATTTTTATTATTGAATCAAACCATAGTGAAGACATATACCATATTTGTCCTTTCTCTGGTTGAATTGTTTCTAATATTCTGCTCTTAAAAACAAAGCTGCCCTATGTTCTATTGTCTTCTGACTGAACTTATTTCTGATAAGAAGTACTCTATGGTAACCAGAAATCTAAAGATCTCCCCCAACCTGAGATTTCCATTCCCTGATTATTCTATCAAATATTAATCTAGGTATGGCTGTGAATGGATTTTGCACATGCAATTAAAGTCAAAAATCAGTTGATCTTAAAATTATCAGGTGGCCTCAACCCAACCAGTTGAGCCTGTTCAAAGCAGAGAGGTTTGTGAAACTAGTAGCTAAAGGGGGAATCAGAGATACTTGAAGCTGCAGAAAGATTCAGCACCCCATTGCTTACTTAAAGATGCAGGGAACTTAACAGTGAGGAGAACAGGCAGCCTCTGGAGCCAAGAGCACCCCCCTGCTAAGTGGCAGCAACTGAGGTTCCTACAACCAAGAAACAAAGTAGGCCAGTAACAAGAATGAGCTTGGGAGAGGACCTCCAAGTTCCAGATCAAAGTGCAGCCAGCTAGCACCTTATATCAACCTGAGAAAAGAACTCTGCCATGTAGCACCATGTAGTTTTGATCTACAGAATTGGGAGTTGGCAAATGAGTATTGTTCTAAGACTCTAAGTTTGCAGTAGTATGTTACAAAGTAGAAGAAAATTAATTCATCACTGTAATTCTTATGATTTTCCCTTCTGATTGTTTTTTATTTATTTTTATAATTTTCTCTTTATTTTTGATTTTCAGCATTTTGAAAAATATGTGTCCAAGTGTGATTGTGTCTGATACTCTCACTTGGGATTTGCTAAGTATCCTGGACATATGGCTTGCTCTAGGTGTTCATCAAATTTAAATAAATTTTTGCCAATATGTTATCAAATATTTTTCTGCCCCATCCTACTCCAGTCTCCTTAAAAATACACCTGTGGTGAACCATTTGATTCTACCAGGTCATGAAATCTCTGGAGTTTTTTCCCCTATGTTTTTCTCTTTCTGTGTTTCAACTTGCATTATTTCTTTCCATATGTCTTCCATCTCAATGATCCTTTCTTCTGTTATGCCCAGTCCTCTAGCAATTCCATCCTATATATATAGGGTATAGTATTGTTCAATGCTGAGTTTTCTGTTTTATAAACTTCAACAGTTTCATATATTTCCTAAAAATTCCCAATTGCATTACCTATTACTTTCTTCTTTTCCTGGAGATTATCTAAATTACCTATGATTATTATTTTAAAAGCCCTTGTCTGTTCAAACAACTGGTTCACTTCTGGATTAGTTTCTATAGACTACATTTTCTCTTAAATATAGGTCACATTTCCCTATTTCTTTGATGATTATTTCCTATTCACACTATTGCCCCTTCAAAACCTAAACTAAATCTCACCTCACAAGTGTCAAGTGCCCTGAATTTCATTGTATTTTCCCATTCTTACACCCATCACAAATGGGTCCCTCTGGATCACTGGGATGTCCGTGAAGACTGCTGAGGAAGAGTTCACTGCCCTTGAATTCAGACACACTGGGGTGTTCATCCAAGTTTCTGTATGAGATGATACACCTTGGACAAGTTATACAAACTCTCTCTTAGCAACATAATCCTAATCCATAGACTGTAAATAATAAAAACCATCTTGTGTATTATTTGAAGATTAAATGGGATGATCATATGAAGATCCTAACACAGTTCCTGGTATATTCAAGGTGTTTAATCAAAGTAATTACTGTTATATTTAAATGATATAGTAAATTGAAATCATGCTGCTTATCAAAAGATTATTTGTTGACCACTAACCATATGCAATCTGCTCCTAGGCTTGGGAATTCAGCATTTAGCAAGGGCAAGATTGTCTCTTCCCTCAAGACATTTACCTTCTAACAAAGAAAATAAAAAATAAACATTCAAACAAATACTTAAACAAGATAATTTCAGGCTGCAGAAAAACAGGAGCATGATGAGGGTAGAAAGGTGACACTCTAGTTTGGATGGTTAAGGAAGAACTTTCAGACAAAGCACTTTAGGACAGAGACTAAATGGTAACCGTTGTAAATGGTGGAGGAACTTTTCAAGCAAAAACAACAGTGCATGCAAAGACCCTGAGTCAAGAATAAGCTCAATGCATTAAAAGTTCAGAAAGAAAGCCAGTGTAGCTAAAAGCATAAAAAGGAAAATGTGGAAGGGCATGAAGTTCAGAAGAAGTCAGGAGCCAAATCAGGTAGGGCTTTGTGAAAGATGTTTAGTCTTTGCTTGATAATGATGAAGAGTATAAGAGATATTTTTAGCAATGAATTTTAGTGTGACAAGGAAGAAAGCAGTGCAATTTTAGCAGGTGATAGTAAAAATACTGGTAAGAGATGATGGTGTTCTGAATTAAGATGGAAAGTGCTGGACAAGGTGAGAAGGGTAGGATCAAGGATATATTTTGAAGGTAATGTTGACATAATTTTCTGATAGATTGGATGTGGGATGTGATCAAGAAAAAAAAAAAAAAAAACAGTGGATGACCCCTAAACATTTTACCTGAGCAGGTAGATAACTGAAGATGCCTTTTGCTGAAATGAAGAGTACTATAAAGAGTCAAAATATGGGTGGGGGTAGGGGGTAGTGGAGTGGGGAATCCAGATTTCTGTTCTGTATGTTAACTGCAGGATATTCTTAGACAAGGAAGTGGAGATGTTGAACAAATATATAGATATGCAAGTCCAGAACTCAGGGTATGGGAAAGGTTAGGACTACATAACATACTTAGTAAGCACTTAATAATAGATTGTTAATTAATTCTTTTTCTGAATGTAGAGAAAATATAAAACAAACTTGAATGTTCATATCAGGCAACTATAGGTAGAACGAAACTGCAGATCCCACTGTAGAAACATGAATAAAATCATCACTCCCACCTCCTTTCCTAGCTCTCCCTCTCTACTCCTTCTCTCAAGTTTGAAAACACATTCTGGGAAATAAGCATTGTTTCCTTGTATGTTTTAAATTGATCATTTAAATCTTGAAAATGGTATTAAGAACAATTCTTATTGTCCAGAGAACCAAAAATTGGAAACTCAAAATCTATGGATAAATTGGAAAACAAATCTATGTGTTTAACTAGACAGAGGTGTTGGGGTGGACATGATATGAATAAGGAAGTAGCCAAAGAGATATATTTCTAAAGTGCTACAAAGACAGAATGTTAAGATTCTCCCTGATGCATATTTAATGTTTGTACCAGGCAGAGAATAAAGGAAGAATGTCAGTGTAGACCCCGAAGGCTGTGAAGAGGGCTACTATGTAAAGCAAACACACCCCAGAAACAAAATCACCCCAGAAAGTAAGAGTTAAACCTGGTTCTCAGCACCTGTCATCCTACACTTTACAGTCAGTGACTGACAAGTAGAAATGACAGGCCAGAAGTAGGGAAGACAAGGGATCTGAAGCCAGAAAATCAATCATCTCTCACTATCCACACCTCCTTTCTATGGCATAGTACCTTCAGGACCATCTTGAGGATAGCAAAATTTGGGGAGATGTATATAGTCACGGGCTCAAAGAGTTTGGGAATCAAATCAAGGTACTTGAGGCTACTAGCCTACTGTAACTGAAATGGATAAACCCTTTGCTTAACATTCCTCACTGAAATCAACTATCAAAGCAACCATTGCTTCCGTTGTCACTGGAGAATGCCTGCTACAGGGAACCCATGAATATGCAAGCTTTATAGTAAAGCTTACTACCCAGCTTTAAAGTTTACTGTAAAACCTTGAGCAACTTCCTTAAACTCCTGAGCCTTGATTAACTCAACGGTAAAATAAGGAATATTTCATCTCCCTTTAAGAATTGTTCGTGATTGGGGCACCTGGGTGGCTCAGTGGGTTAAAGCCTCTGCCTTCAGCTCAGGTCATGATCCCAGAGTCCTGGGATAGAGCCCCGCATCGGACTCTGCTCAGCAGGGAGTCTGCTTCCCTTCCTCTCTCTCTGCCTGCCTCTCTGCCTGCTTGTGATCTTTCTCTCTCTGTCAAATAAATAAACAAATAAAATCTTAAAAAAAAAAAAAAGAATTGTTCGTGATTGTAAAAGACATAAATAAAATGTCTGACATGGTTCAAGACACAAAGTAAAGGACATGCTCAAAAGATACCATTTATTTCTCCATAACCTTTCTCTGTAATTCTAGGCACGCTGTGTGTGCCTCTGCTTATTTCCTTTCACCTTGCAACACAATTGGTCACTTACTGTCATTCTCACCCACTAGAATATAGCCCCTAAGAGGGAAGAGACCCTGGTTAATTCATCTCTACAGCTCTCCAGTAGTTACAGAATACCAACTGTCCCAGCACTGGTGCCAACTAAATGCTTATAAAATGATTCAATGAATGTAAACAGGGGAGAGATCTGTGTTCTCTATTCTTCTGAGTAGATCCAAGGACCACATTACCCTGGTAAAAAGGAGGGCTTACTCCAGACTTGCCTTAAGCCATCTCAAGTGGCAATCTCAGGGCCTCCTGGGACGTGGGCATGCCACACTGTCATCAAGCAACCAGTGATGAGAGTTTGTGGACCTCACCTTCATCCCCACTTGTTGTCTCATCCTACTTGGCCACACCATGAAAATGTTATCTCCCCCAGATGGAAGGTGGGGAGAAATTGGATGGTGGTATGCAACCATGCACAGGAGCTTCTCTCCCAGTTGTTGTTGTAGGTCATATGTTTAAATTATTTGAATTCAATAGAATTCAACAGCTCTTTCTGTCCTGGGATTCTGACAATATTTCTTCTGATCCCAAAGGTCATCTTTCCTTTCAGATGCTGAAGCCAAGCTTCAATTTCTCTTTTTAATTAAAGCCCCATCACCTATTGACTCTGCAAACTCTTTTGAAAATGCCTGATGAGATGAAGTTTCATTCCTTTCAAATCAATTCCCAATCCTGCTATGCCTCCTTTCAGTCAGTGGGGCCCAAGCCCTGTGAGCCTCCTCCTGTGGCACTGCACAGAATGAATACAATGAGTATTCAAATAACTTACATGGACCAGTAAAAGCCGCCCATAACTGCTTCCCCAAAATGCCAAGCCATATTCCCTGGATTGCAGTAAAGTCTTCTTCTCATTAACACTCCCTATTGCAGAAACCATATTAAAGAGACAAAGATGTAGTAAGTAGTTAGAGGGTGCATTTTATGGAATTACAACATGTCTTTCTTCTGTCAGTGAGAATGTGGGACTTGGTAACCTCAAGGTCTGGAACAATCCTATACTAAAGCTAAAGCTTGATGGAAACTTAGATATCACCATACTTAACACCCTCTCTTTAGAGATGGGAAACAGAGGACAAAGATGTCTGATTCATCACCCAGCCATGAAATCTACCATCTAAGCATTGAAAAAGTGTTGAGATTCTACTATGTGGCAGGAATTTATATCCCTACTTACAAGTGAGGAGACTGAGGTTCCAGAATGCATAAATGACTTTTTATAGTGGAAAAAAGTCATAGTTGGAGACAGGTTCTTCTGTCTAGATGTATTATATCTTCTTCTATTCTAATTAACTGGTATTCATATTTTTCCTAAACAGAAAGAAGCGGTATTTTCTCATTTTAATTTGGAAGTGAGCAAATAAGATTATACCTCAGTGCTTTATTCTTGTGTGTGATTCATTTATTTCCCCCTGGGTTATGTTTATTTAAAGCTTCATTAACCAGGAAACTTTGTGAGCCAAGACCAGATGGACCGAACCAATGAACAAATTCAGAGGGAGCAAGATGCAATACTTTGCATGTGTGACCACTCACCTGCTCTTCTTCAAGGTGGTTGGTGGTCTTGATTCTGAATGCATCTGGGTTTTTCTTCATCCCTAGATTCCCCATGTACAAAATGGAATGATACCAGGTAGGTCTGGGGAAGCTTTTGGAGATGCATAAGGATGAAAGCACCCTGGATATATGTGTGTGTTCTGAATGACATTAACCTTGGTTCTGCCCAAATTCATGCACAGTAGCTATAGCTAGAGGTATCCCTTGCTCTTGTCATAAAGCCAGTATAGGAGATTGGAAACTGTCAGTGAAATGCTATACCTGAATTGCAGAGTTTAAGGAACACGTTAGGTATTGTGCTCAAAGATTTATGTGATTTTCCATTCTTGATGTGCACAAATGTATCTATTACCTAAAATACTTTAATTTTGTATGGTCATTATAGTCTATAAGGAACTTTCTTATGTGGCCATTTTTTTTCATCTTTCCATTAACCTTGCAATATAAACAGAGTCTTAATATCACAAACGTATACATAAAGATTCTGAAAGTCAGAAAGATTAAGGGACTTGTCCAAAATCATATAGCTAATAAGTAAGTAAAAGTTAGGATTAAAAGCCCTAGGACTCTGTTTTTTATTCTGATGCTCATTCATGTTATGTGTGTACACCCACATACACTCGCACACACTCATGCACATGCACGCTCATACACACTCAAACATGCACACTCACACAACACACACACACTCTCTCACACACACGCATCAGAGAACCATTCAGCATCTGTCCATAACTACAACATATACATCAAATTATTATAAATCCCTTGAACATTCATTATTTGAATGGCACCAGAAATAAGTACTACTTTTACCAAAAATGAAATGGAAATTTAAAAGTGGGTGTCAGCTCAAACTGCGACTTTATTTCAGTCATTGATGAGGACTTACTTTATGAAGGATTTCTCCCAACTTCAGGGGGGAAAACAATAGAGCAGAGTTGTGCCAGGTGCAGCATATGGGGTTTACATTTGTACATATGCTTAAGTGCCTTTAAATTCTGTAAGAAATGCTTACCCCCTAACTAACTTCACCTAGCACTTCTCTCTTTCCAAATTTGAAACTCACGCTAAGAAATTGTGCATTCTTTCACAAATATTTTTATTTTTGCCTTTCTGGAATGACAAATCTACCATCCTCTGCAGAAGAGAATGCAGGTCAAATTGTTTCAATGTGATCCTACATAACCCCAAGGACTCAGGAGAACATACGAATTTAAAATGTGCCTAAAATATATTTTCACATTCTCTTTTCTACAATCGTTTGACTGGCAAACCTAAACATTTAACAAAACCTAAAGAAAATAAGAAGACTTAAGGTGCATAAAGCCTGAACTTTAAATTACATAAATTTCCACCCTTTTGTTTGTGTGTCATTTATTTTTATCATTTTCCTTCTGATACCTCCGTCTTCCCATTTTTGGATTCCAGAATACTAATTCCATCAGATTCCTGGAAATAAGACTGTTATTCTCCCCCTACTCTGTGGATTTTATTGAAAGAGCATCCATCAATAGTGCTTTCTCTCTAAATCATGCTGAATACCACAAGTATGTAAAAATAGCAGAAAGAGCTGGATATTCTTCTTTGATCAAGAAGGCACCCCCATCAGTGTGATTCCCCACCAGCATCAAAAAGAGCAAAAACTCCTGGGATTGTTAGGCTCAGATAGCCAAAGGTCTGAGGATGAATATCACCTGATAAACATGTGAAATATTTCAAATACTGTACTAGGAATTCTCACATATAAATCTCATTTGACACCCATATTGGCCAAATTTAATCATGGGCAAATAATGGTTCATAAAAACTAAATAATTTGCTTGTTGCAAAGCTATTGCATGGTAGAAAAAAAATTTAAGTCCACTACACTCGATAATGACAACTGCTAACTGCAATTTCTGTCAGTAACTCTGATGGCCCCCCTAGTTGACCTCACCTCTTTGATCATCAGCAATGAACCTCAGGAGCTTGATGGCTCAATGCTACTCTTTGTAGCTATTTTAGTACCATGATTGGGGACAGCTCCCATCAGCTGGGCAGAGGATAAAGGCTTCTCATTCAAGGGACTTATTTAAAAACTCCTAGAGGTAGTTAAATTAGTGAAATCAAAATCTTTGTAGACTGTGTTCACAAGTGCCTCTGCAATTCTGTCTCTCTGTACCTGAGACAGGACCAAAATCCAGATTCGTGGTTTCTTTTGCAGCTCAAATAAGCATTCAGACTTTTTATTAACACCCACCAACTATACTGGATATTGATTCTCTAGAGAGACATTTAACTATCCAAAAGCTTTATCAAAGGACCTCATTTTTCTTCACATGTCTACCCATGTATCTAAGCTACATCTCAGAAATCTACCATAGGATACCCAAAGTTTCAACAAATTTAAAAAGTGACAGTGTGAAACAGTGAAATACTTTCATGAGAAATAGCATTTCCTTTTCTTTCAGATACTGAAGGTACTTTGTTTCTAGTATCAATTTTATCCTGCAGCTTTAATTAAGGCCCCTGTAGCCTATTGATCCATGCAGTATGAAGTTTACCTCGGGGGCAGAAGAATCATAAGCTAAATAAACAATAGTAAGCAGGGTGTCAAGAAAATCAAAGAAAGACTCAAGCTTGATCCAATTGATATGTTAAAGACAGAAGCAGGAGTTGCAGGGAGGGAAGGATGAGCTTGCCAACCTCTCCAGTGCCCTTATTTGTGTGTGAACATTCCCGTCTGCTTGCCCTTCTGTCTTCATGTGTCACTGATGGAAATGAGACATGGCTGGTCCTGAGAGGAATATAGTTGGCCAGTAACTCGAGGTCTTCCCCCTCAGAAACTTACATGAAGTTTTTACAAACAATCCTATCAGGAGTTAGAGAGTCCCTCCCTCAGATTTTTCTGGGCCTGTCATTTCATGCATATTTACTATGCCACTAATACCACCACCACCAATGTTCTTTAAGAAAGAAACAAAAAGTAGAGGAATCCCATTCCTATTCTCGCAGGAACAGAGTAATCGTGTATGTGTGTTTGAATTAGGGTGACATTAGATGTGCTATCGATTTTTTGAATTAATAAACTGATTCAGGTTCAGCAAAGGATCATCAGAATGTCTGGTTCATGAATCAAAGGATGTTTAAGTAATAACATCCAGGAGAGTCTCTGTCCAGAGTTGTGTCAAAGCCCTAAACGATGCAGCTCTAGGGGCTTCTGCCTTTGCACAATCACTTAGCTATGGGACATTATGCACAGATAGGTATGAATACTATGTCAGAGACTGCTGAGAAAATTCACATCTTGGGAATGAATGACTAGGTTGCAAATTAACACTTGAGTATGCAAAGGTTTCCTTAAGTGTAGGAAAAAAATAAAATCAGAAATAGTGCTTGAAGAGCTGTTTACATAATGAAGAAGATGAGAAGTTAGGAGAAGAGTGGAAGAAGAGGAGGACTGAGTAGCTGGACCTATTTGTTGAGCACCTACTAAACACCAAGCATAAGTATAAATAGTTTTCATGCACTAACATATTTCACTCTCCTAATAACCCAATGAGTGAGCTACTAGTAAAATTTCCATTTTTCAGATCAAATACTGAGACTTAGATTAAGTAATTGATCCAAAGTCAACTGACTGAAATTGGTCTTTTAATTCAAAACCCAATGCTCTTAACCACTCTAAGAAGCAAAAAGAAGAGGAAATGATGGGAGAAGAAACAAACATACATTTTAAGTGCTCAATATATTTCAACAGATATTCATCTACATCAGAGCTCTGTGAAAAGGACACTGCTGCAAAGGACTTACCGTACAACCCTTCATGAAAAATGTTTGCCCACCACTGAAATTGTGTCTATGAAAATGACACATAAAAGTGCAGAATCCTTAAAAAGAAAGCATGATCTCTTGCACAGCCTTTACCTAAATCCTTCCCCTTCTCCACTTCCCCAAATGTTAGGCAAACTAAGTTAAAAGCTCATAATATTGGATACCAGAAATTCTGATGCAGGGGTATGTACAATTTCTTTAGAAAGCAAATCCCTTCCATATTCCCAGATGAATCTCTGGAACAGCAGAAATCACACTTTTGCTTGTGAAGCAGCAACTTGTAAAATTCCTATCTGTGTTTCTCTCCGTGCAGAGACCAGGGAACTGTCTGTACTCATCAGTTCGTCAGGGATGGGAAGCCATGTGGTGTCATGGGGACACCAAGAAAACTTTAGGATCAAACCAGCAGGGTTAATTTGCCCACTCTGCTATGTTTTTGCTATGCAAACTTCACCTCTTTGAGTCTGTTTCTTCATTTATGTATAAATTTCACCCGTTTCAGAGCTCAAATTTAAATCCTCCATAGAACTTAATTTTTGGCATCTTCTGCATAGCCATAATTAATGAAGAACAAGTTCAAAACAGCAAATGCTGAGCATATGGATATTCCAGAGACATATCAACATCGTTATCAGGAAAAATGAGATGTCACTCAGTGTGTGCATAGCAGTTTTCAGATCCAGCCCAAATGAAAATTAATATCCCCCCTTTGGTGCAAAATGGACCACAAATACCATGCAAGTTGCCCTAATAGCAACATTAAAGGGGACATGGTATACAATAAAAAATATAAAATGGGAAATAAGTGTATGCTCTTTCTGTATTTCTGATACATGGACAATTCCATGTGCCTGGATTGGTGCCAAAAGCAAGGACATGGACTAAAGACTTTTACCAATTTGTCTATTTTTCTTTTCTTCAGATAAATTTTAATTTCCAGCAATATATTTTTAATTAATACATTCCCTAAAAGATTTGCCAAAACTGAATAACAAGCCAGATCATGGTTTCAACATACAGCCTCTATGTCCTCACTGTGAAGAGGAAGCCTGTTCCACACCGTCTTTCAGAATGTTCCTGTCCTTGAACACTTAGGTCCTAAGGGAAAGGAAATTACTTTATCTACATCTTCCTATTTGCCAAGCACACCACAAATACTCTTTCATTTTCCCCTCTTTATACCCAGATTTTATAGATGCAGAGCCTGAAGTTCACTGAGATGAGTAACTGGCCCAGGGTCATAGGAAAAAAGGAAAAATTTCATATATGAGATGATAGGCTTTGAGAACTGAATGAATCCCTCATGGGAAGTCCAGGCACCCATGACATGGAGTGGCACAACGAGGCACCTCTTGTGATTAAGAAGTCTTGGAGATCCTTAAATGATACTCTCCTTCTATCAAAGTATGTGTCTGCTTAGTGTGTCAGAGTTTCTGATTCCCCTGGTCCTAGAGCAGTGAGATGGCTGGTCAAACAGGAGTCGCCAGCAGGGGAAAAGGTTAAGTGCAAGCTTTCTGAACCTCACAGATAACATCAGCAAGGAGAGCAAGAAAGGATCCTGCACCTTGCGGTGGCTTTGAAAACGGCCACCAAACCAGAGACGAAGCAACACATAATTTCCTTTGTTCCTTACAAAGTAACCACAATAATAGGAACTGGAGAAGGGAGCTCTCTGGACTTTGGTGTAGGCTTTTGTCTGTTTGTCTGCCTGTCCCATCACACACTGGACACCAGTATATACTATTACAGTATATAAATGCTGGATAATCAAATGAATAAAAAATAAATAAAAAAATAATACCTGAATGAATGAATGAATGAAAACTCTCTCAAAGCTGTAACCTGTAAGTCAGATAGTCCATGGACTTCTAGCTCAAAGCAGGTAGGGTCTGTAATAACAATAATGAAACTTAAACTTAAGAAACAGCAACTTGCACAGGGCTCTTCCAAGACCCTAGGAGAAGCTATCATAGTGTGTTCACAAGACCTTAAGGTTTTGCAAAATTTGTAAAAGTAAGAAGTTTAAACCATGACTGTGCAAAGCTTCTGTCTCTGCTTTATCTTGTGGACCAACATTACGGTGGTCATCTCTATTTCTAGATCAGCTAAGGAAGGACACATACTTTGTTTGGGTTTAGTGGGACAGATTTATGTGGCTCACAATCCTTCTCATGAACAGTTAAATTATTGCTGTAGAAAGGTGGGAATAACTTCCAGGAATAACCTTACTGTGCTGACTCACATGGCATCATGACAGGACTTGAGTTAAAATCATAAGGCAAAAATAGGAAAAATAGGTTTAAAATGTGTGGGGTCAGCAGCTAGTTTATGGAAACTTTTTTCAATCAAGAGACATGTAAATTTGTAAGCAAATTATTTCATTCCAATTAATCCCAAAGCAAAATGAAAAAAATTCTCTTGTCCGGAGATACTTGATAAAGTACCTTAAACAATTATAAATGCATTTTTTATTGATGGAAATCATGCAAAATAGAATATATCAAGCCAAATCCCTGGGTTTGTAAGGTACGATTCTGTAGTAGTATATCAGACAATGGATACAGCACTATGTTAAGCTGCATGTTTTATGTGTCCCAATGCATCAAACTGGATCTGAGCATGTCTAATACCTGGGACAAAGTCTGGTGATCCCAGACAAAAAGACACAGAAAATGGCCTCTGATACAGCAAAGCCACGTGAAGAAAAAATTATTCCAACAACAAACCGCTTGCACATTTTTATCTATATGTCAATGGATATGAGAGTTGATTAGATAATTATGGATCTCAACACAGTGTGGCAACAATGTTATATAAATTTTTATAATTATTTATGTCTTAATTTGAGAATAATTTTGTGTATTTGTATAGAATTACCCACAGAAGCATTTCAGTATCTATCTGCATAGATGTTCATAAGTAAATATATGATAGCATTGAAAATCATAAATAAAAATTGGCAGGTGATCGACAAAATTTATACTTTCTTGGCTTTATGTGTCTGTGGTATTTTTTAGCACTTTTAATGTTTTAATTTGTATTACTTATTTTTGCATTATAAGTAAATATTCATTTTATACCTAATTTTGTATTTTAAGTGTTTGTTTTAAGAAACCTAACACACAATGTTCATATACATACACACAAACAAATTACATCAGCCCTGCAAAACAAAACCTAAATCCACCTCTGAGCTCAGAGGGGTGAAGCTTTTCATCAACAGTTCAGCCTTTGAATTGTTGTTCCATTCGATTTCATTTTTCCTCCTCCAGCCTTGAGTAGCAGATGATTCAGCGTTTATAGCAAAAAGCCAAGGAGTATGCTGGGAACATCGGGACTAGCCAGTGATGGAGCAGGCAGTGGGGAGGGGGTACGCTGTCCTTTTGATCCTTTTTTCATTTTCCACCTGGTCCCGGAAATCAGGGCCTGAAAATCCTCCAGATACTCAGGGCAAACATCCTGCTGCAACTGCATTCCAGGTTGGTGTGCGCTCTTCTCCCTGCTCTGCCCTGTCCTCCCCCAGCACGTTTATATGGAGCCTTCTCCACACACGCTGGCTCTTGTCACAGTAACAGATGATTCCCGGTAAAGGTCACTGGCCCAGGGCTACATTTATTAGCAGCAATTTTCTGTCCTAGCTGACGGAATTACTCCTGAACCTGGGGAAGGAAACAGCTGCCAGAATGAGCTGAGTGGACTCTGGGTGCCCTTGTGTGCTTGCTTGTGCACACACAAGCATGACCACCATAAATGAGACCTTCCATTTTCGCCCAGCTAGATCTTATAAAAATCCTCATAGCATCAATAAGAAAAAAAAAAAAAAAAGGAAATAGTAAAAAAATAAAATATCTCCTGAAACATTTGTCTCAAGCAGATATGGGTCCATGTCTCATTTTCCCTACGTGCTTTTGTGCTCCCGGTCAACTATGCACAACTGAAGTTACTGAAAATGCCCCATGGGCAGACTCAAACCTGCTGAATGAAGTTAATAGTAGAACTGGCTCAGCTTGATGCTCAGCATATGGGAATTTCTAGGTAAGTGAGCCAACAATTGCATCACACAGTGGTTGAGTTGGTAGTGGCATATGGCCACAGGATTCTTCTCTAGAAGGTAATTCAAGATGGGTATATAGCATCTCACCTGCTCTTTGCTACTGGGTCACTTCAATATACGCTCTCTTGAGCAAAATGTAGTTCCTTGTTGATGAATATACTCTTTGAGGATACAAGGTAGACAAAAATACAAAGAGAAACAAAAATGGTGCCCATCTTCAGAGTTCAAAATCCAGTGTTAGAAGACTGCTAAATAGCATGTTACCAAGCTATGTGACATGGGAAACTGGGGAAGGAAGCAACTACCTGGTTCTCAGTGGTGCTTCAGAGGGAAGAAGCACAGGAAGTTTCTTCATGATGAGTGAAATTCACCAGGCAGATGAGTGGGAGGGATATTCTGGGAAGAGACCATCACAACAGAAGAACAGGCATATGAAGAAAGCACAGCCATTCCCAGGTACAGTATATAAAAAACTTGGCATATGGAAGGTACAGAGTGATGCCAAGAGATGCTGCTGAAGGGTCAGGCTGAAGCTACTTCCTATAAAACCTAGTGAGGGACTCTTCAAGGCATTTCCCATGTATTCAACTCATGAGTTAGAAAGCCAAGAGTTCTTAGGATTCTAATTTTAAAAATATGAGAAAGTTAGTGTCCCCACTTGCTGAAACTTTATTCCAAAAAATTATTTTGCATGGTTCAACTGGCAATACCTTTCAGCTCCAGCTGGCAATATTTCCTGACTGGAGCACCTCAGTGAAATGAAGAAATTGTAGTGCAGGCAAGGCAATTAGAGGGGAACCCAGGTGGAGTAAGGTGGGCAGGATTACTCTTCCAGACTGAGCTTCAAATTCAATGTTAGTTAATTAACTCCATGGAGTTTTAGTTTCTTTCCTCTTCCAAATGTAATCTCCCCACTCGTCAAGAGAAATACAAGAAAATAAGATTTTTCAGAGGCATAAAAGTCACAGAGCATCTAGTACCAGGCATGTAGGCACACCTTGTGAGACCATAATTACAATTTCAACCTTCAGCCACCACTTGCCTAGGCTGAACTTGTAATTATTCCAGTGTTGGAGTCACTCTGTGCTTCCTATAGCAGAGAGCGCCTGCAAATCCAGATGGGACCATGGAGTGGGGGTACATAAAGGAGAAAAGTTTTTGACAAATATTTTGAAGCACATGTATCCTAATGAGTGTTATCTCCGGGAAAATAATTGCCATGGGAGGTTACCAAAAGAAAAAAAAAAGAAGAAGAAGAAAGAAAAGAAAAGAACATACTTTATCTGATAAGGCTAGCACTGTCAAATATGTTAAGTACATTTTTTATTTTGTTATTGAAACTTGATTGCTTCTTGAGCTATCAGAAATCCCATCCTTATCCCCTAAATCAGTCTGAAATCTAAGTGTTCAAAGTCCTGTAAGTCTTAACTAGGGGCAGTTTTGCTCCCTAGATGTTTGGCAATATCTAGAGATGTTTCTGGCCAGCACAATTAGAGAGCATGTGCCACTGACATCTAGTGAGGTAAGGGATGTTGCTTAGCATCCTGTCACATACAGGACAATGCCCTCTCCAACACATAATGGATGAGAGAAGGCACATGGAGATGAAGACAAGAGATATACATACACAAGGTATGAAGGAAGCAAAACTGGCAGAGCCCATCACCATGATTTGTGAATGACAGGGGAGAAGTAGGGAATTACAGCCAGGCCTCCAACTTCAGTGACTAAGAACAAACTCATAACAGTTCCCCAAGAGAAAGAATTCAAGCAGAGGTGCAGAGATGACCTGCAGGAAGAGAGTGGGGAGGAAAGAAAGGTGTTGAACCTCATCCTTACCTCTGAGTCTTAGCCCAGAACCACATTTTCTAGCTCCCTGGTGCTCACATATAACAATCCAAGCTTATTAGTCATGGTGAGCTAAAACAAATAACCCCCAAATCTTAATAACATAAGATTACAAGGTGCTTTTGTGTTTTTGGTTTTTTTTTTTTTTCCTTGTTCAAATCATAGTCCAGTGCAGGGCTGGAGGGGAGAGGAGTCTCTCTCTGCTCTATGCAGTCATTCAAAAACACAGATTCCTTCCATTCGCTGGCTTTACTATCCCCAAGGCTCAAAGTCCTCCAGTAAATCCAGTATATTTAGTAGAGCTGATGCATGGAAAATCCTGTATAAGGGGTCAAATCTGGAAGGGGTAGACATCACTGCTAAAAGTATTCCACTGACCTAAATTCAGTAATACAGTCCTACCCAGTGCAAGAGAAAATGAGAAACAGTCTCGCTGTGCCCGAAAGAAAAGGATTTGAGGAACACACAGAGGAACACACAAAAGGATTTGAGGAACACACAGAATCCTGTACCACTCTGAGGATTGCCAGAATGGAGCCTGTCCTTACACTCTGCTTAGTGAACAGCCCTGTTGTCCAGTCAGCTTGAGCCAAGACCCCTGAATGGCTGCCCCTCCTCCAGCTCTGCCACTATGTGCATTAGTGCTATTGGTTCTCCCTATTGAACATCTTTCTGTTCAATCTGTCTCTTCCCTTCTACTCATTTCAAAAACCCCTTGGGTAGTTGATGTCCTTCTTGGAACATTTCAGAACCTTCTGAACTTACTGGCTTAGTCTTATCTCCAGCTTCAGTGTGGTTTTCACATTGCACAAAGTAAAGTTTCTGAAATACAAATCTATCTGACCATATCATTTCCCTGCTTAAATTCCTTTAGTGACAAACCATTGCCCTTAGAATAAGCCAAATATGTGGAGACTCTTCATTATCTGGACCTCATTTACTCTCTAGGCTATGTGTCACCACTCTGCACTCCAAACATCAGCCTATCATATTTTGAAATCTCTGAGCTGACTTCATTCTTACAAGTCCTCAGACTCTCGTTCATGCCATTCCCTGCACTGGGAATGCTCTTGCCAACTCTTCAATCTCAACATTTCTCACTTGGTTGTCTCTTACTTACACCACTCAGCTCTGCAATCACTGTTTCAGGAGTATCTAATCTCTTTGG
Organism: Lutra lutra; assembly: GCF_902655055.1. Taxonomy (NCBI): domain Eukaryota; kingdom Metazoa; phylum Chordata; class Mammalia; order Carnivora; family Mustelidae; genus Lutra; species Lutra lutra. The sequence continues at coordinate 158,754,792 of NC_062278.1, forward strand.
CCAGTTTTCACCCGAAGGCGCCTGTGCTGATCTCATCCACTTGTTTAACATGCTGTAGTTTACACACCCATTTCACTCTGTAGACATGGTATTCATCTTTACCCCCAGTGCCTAACATATCGACTGGCACACTGGAATACTCAACATATATCCAAAGAACTTTTTAAGTACCATTAGAATGACAATGAACAATTAGAATGACAAATGAATTATTATTAGTTGTTATTTTTAAAAAAAAAGAGGAAAGGAAGGAAGGAAGGAAGGAAGGAAGGTAGGAAGGAAGGAAAAAAGAAAGAAATTGCCCCTAGAAAAGACTTAAAGGACTTTGAACACTTAGACTTCAGACCGATTCAGGGGATAAGGATGGGATTTCTGATGGCCCAAGAAGCAATCAAGTTTCAATAACAAAATAAAAAATGAACTTAACATATTTGACAGTGCAAGCATTATCAGATTAAGTGTATTTGGGTTTTTTTGTTTTTTGTTTTTTGTTTTTGGTAACCTCTGATGGCAATTATTTTCCTGGAGGTAACACTCATTAGGATACATGTGTTTCAAAATATTTGTCAAAAATATTTCTCTTAGAAAAACTGAAAGCTTTTCCGCTAAGGTCAGGAACACGGCAGGGATGTCCGTTATCACCACTGCTATTCAACATAGTACTAGAAGTCCTAGCCTCAGCAATCAGACAACAAAAAGAAATTAAAGGCATCCAAATCGGCAAAGAAGAAGTCAAACTATCACTCTTTGCAGATGATATGATACTATATGTGGAAAACCCAAAAGACTCCACTCCAAAACTGCTAGAACTTGTACAGGAATTCAGTAAAGTGTCAGGATATAAAATCAATGCACAGAAATCAGTTGCATTTCTCTACACCAACAACAAGACAGAAGAAAGAGAAATTAAGGAGTCCATTGCATTTACAATTGCACCCAAAACTATAAGATACCTAGGAATAAACCTAACCAAAGAGACTAAGAATCTATACACAGAAAACTATAAAGTACTCATGAAAGAAATTGAGGAAGACACAAAGAAATGGAAAACTGTTCCATGCTCCTGGATTGGAAGAATAAATATTGTGAAAATGTCTATGCTACCTAAAGCAATCTACACATTTAATGCAATTCCTATCAAAGTACCATCCATTTTTTTCAAAGAAATGGAACAAATAATCCTCAAATTTATATGGAACCAGAAAAGACCTCGAATAGCCAAAGGAATATTGAAAAAGAAAGCCAAAGTTGGTGGCATCACAATTCCGGACTTCAAGCTCTATTACAAAGCTGTCATCATCAAGACAGCATGGTACTGGCACAAAAACAGACACATAGATCAATGGAACAGAATAGAGAGCCCAGAAATGGACCCTCAACTCTATGGTCAACTCATCTTCGACAAAGCAGGAAAGAATGTCCAATGGAAAAAAGACAGCCTCTTCAATAAATGGTGTTGGGAAAATTGGACGGCCACATGCAGAAAAGTGAAATTGGATCATTTCCTTACACCACACACGAAAATAGACTCAAAATGGATGAAGGATCTCAATGTGAGAAAGGAATCCATCAAAATCCTTGAGGAGAACACAGGCAGCAACCTCTTCGACCTCAGCCGCAGCAACATCTTCCTAGGAATATCACCAAAGGCAAGGGAAGCAAGGGCAAAAATGAACTTTTGGGATTTCATCAAGATCAAAAGCTTTTGCACAGCAAAGGAAACAGTTAACAAAACCAAAAGACAACTGACAGAATGGGAGAAGATATTTGCAAACGACATATCAGATAAAGGGCTAGTGTCCAAAATCTATAAAGAACTTAGCAAACTCAACACCCAAAGAACAAATAATCCAATCAAGAAATGGGCAGAGGACATGAACAGACATTTCTGCAAAGAAGACATCCAGATGGCCAACAGACACATGAAAAAGTGCTCCATAGCACTCGGCATCAGGGAAATACAAATCAAAACCACAATGAGATATCACCTCACACCAGTCAGAATGGCTAAAATGAACAAGTCAGGAAATGACAGATGCTGGCGAGGATGCGGAGAAAGGGGAACCCTCCTACACTGTTGGTGGGAATGCAAGCTGGTGCAACCACTCTGGAAAACAGCATGGAGGTTCCTCAAAATGTTGAAAATAGAACTACCCCATGACCCAGCAATTGCACTGCTGGGTATTTACCCTAAAGATATAAACGTAGTGATCCGAAGGGGCACGTGCACCCGAATGTTTATAGCAGCAATGTCCACAATAGCCAAACTATGGAAAGAACCTAGATGTCCATCAACGGATGAATGGATAAAGAAGATGTGGTATATATACACAATGGAATACTATGCAGCCATCAAAAGAAATGAAATCTTGCCATTTGCGACGACGTGGATGGAACTAGAGGGTATCATGCTTAGCGAAATAAGTCAATTGGAGAAAGACAACTATCATATGATCTCCCTGATATGAGGGAGAGGAGATGCAACATGGGGGGTTAAGGGGGTAGGAGAAGAATAAATGAAACAAGATGGGATTGGGAGGGAGACAAACCATAAGTGACTCTTAATCTCACAAAACAAACTGAGGGTTGATGGGGGGAGGGGGGTTGCGAGAGGGGGGGTGGGGTTATGGATATTGGGGAGGGTATGTGCTATGGTGAGTGCTGTGAAGTGTGTAAACCTGGTGATTCGCAGACCTGTACCCCTGGGGATAAAAATATATGTTTATAAAAAATAAAATTAAAAAAATATATATTTCTCCTTTATGTACCCCCCCCATTCAATCATTCTCCTTAGTATTCAAATATTAAAAATAAACCTCTGCAGGGCACCTGGGTGGTTCAATTGGCTAACCATCTGACTCCTGATTTTAACTCAGTCATGATCTCAGGGTCATGAGATAGAGTCCTTCGTTGGGCTCCATGCTGGCCATGGAGACATTTTGGGATTCTCTTTCTCTTTCTCTTTCTGCCCCTTCCTCCTCGCCCCTGCTCACACTCCCTCTTAAAAAATAAATGTAAATAAATAAATAAATAAATAAATAAATCTCTCCATTGACCTCACAGTCTTCTGCAGTAACTAACCCATTTCCTCCTTTCTTTCGTAGCAAATTCTTCCAAGGTTTTCTACTTCCTCATTCTCCCTTCTTTCTTCTCCATAAAAACCCTCTTATCAAGGCCACCAGTGACCTTCACGTTTTCAGGTTCATATGCCATCCCTCAGACATCATGTTACTCACTTCACCTGCAACATCTAACACAGCTGATCAGGCAGCTCTTCTTCAGCCCAGAGTTATTATTGGTGATCATTCTCCTTCATTGGCTGCTCCTTCTCAGTCTCATTGACCTGCTACGTCTTGCGTTCCAGATTTCTAAATACCAGAATGACCCAGAGCTCTGGACTTGGGTTTCTTCTCTTTTCTAGCCACGGACATTTGTTTAAAAAAAAATAATAAACAGCCATCTACTAAGTCATACTAAGAGAGACATGAAGAGAAATCACTAAAGTGGTATACAGTAGTATGATAAAGTCAAGTATTACTTCATTTAATCTCATTAATTCAATGCCATCTATACACAAGTGACATTTGTGTATACACATTTAAATATCCAGCCCCAGTTTCTTCCCTGAACTATAGATCCTTATTTCTAGCTGCCTACTCACCATCTCCACATCCATAGTTAAGAAATATTTTGAATAGAATATGTCCAAGACCTAATTCTCTATATTCCCAATCACACTTCTAGTGTGATTTCAGCAAATTGAAATGGCATGCTTATTCTCATTTAAAACCTTGGAGCCATCCTTAATTCCTTTCTTTTCCTTTTATCCCTCATCTAATCCTACTGTCTCTATTTTCAGAATATATACCAGAATCTTCCTATTCTTCCTGCCTCCAACAATATTACTCTGAGTCTGAACCACCATCAACTCTTTCTTGGGATTTTATAACTTCCCAACAACCTCCCCGCTTCTACATCAACATCCTTATCTCTTCCTTCAGATGCTTCTCTAAAAAAAAAAAAAAAATGTGAGGCCATGTAACTCCTCCCACCCAAGGCTTCCAGTGCTTCCCATATCACTCAGAATAAAAATATTCTATCTATATATGGTCCTGTCCCTACCATGTCTCTGATAACTCAACCACTCTTATCCTTGCTTACTCCTTTTATCCACACTGGCAGACATATGACCCACAAACACTCTAACACATTTCCATCCCAAGACCTTCGCATCCAGCCCTCTGCCTGAAATATTTTTCCTCCAGACAGGCTAAAATGTCAAGACTTCATGATCACATTATGAGAGACATTCACTCTAGCCACTGTAACGAAAATCATACTTTCTCCCTCTCTGCTATTGACCTGCTTTGCTTTTGCTCCTAGGAATTTCTCACAACCTGACATGATATTTATGTGTTCACTGCTTGTATCTGCCATTAGGGTGGAGGATACAGTTAGCTCCCCAAGAAGAGAAACTTTGGGGGCACCTGGATGGCTCAATGGGTTAAAGCCTCTGCCTTTGGCTCAGGTCGTGATCTCAGGGTCCTGGGATCGAGCCCACCGTCAGGCTCTCTGCTCAGCAGCGAGCCTGCTTCCCTTCCTCTCTCTCTGCCTACTTGTGATCTCTGTCTCTCAAATGAATAAATAAAATCTTAAAAAAAAAAAAAGATGAGAAACTTTGTTTTGCTCAGTTCAATATCTGCAGTATATAGAAGAAATTCAGCCATACAGTAATAACCAATGAGTGATTAATAATCAATGAATTATAGTAGCTAGAATGCTTATATCAAGCAGTGTTATAGACTGAATTGTGTTCTCCCAAAATTCATATGTAGGCACCCTATACCACAGTATGACAATGTTTGGAAATGAGACCTATCACGGGTTAGTTTGGCTGAATGAGGTTATCCGGTGAGGAGGCAGGCTGATCCTATAGCACAGTTGTCCCTGGGAGAAGAAACACTGGAGAGCCATGTGGGGACCCAAAGAGTGGGTGCCCATCTGCAGGCTAGGAAGGAAGCTCTCCAAAACTGAATCAGCCAGCCCCTTGATCTTGGACTTCACAGCTGTTGTCTGAGCCACTCAGTCTGTGGTGTTTTGCTATGGCAGCATTTGCCTGAGCAGAAGAATACAGGAAGCATTCATATGACCAATCCTACCTCCACCACTTACCAGCAGTGTGACCTAAGGCTGTCTGCACCTCTGTTTCCTCATCTGTAAAATGGGAATGATTAGTATCGGTATTTACATCAAAGTAACAGCGTAAGGACTAAATTGGACTAATGCATATGAAGTATTCAGGACAGGGCCTGGGACATATTAAACTCTTAAATAATGTTAGCAATTCCCATGGACTTGATTTGGTAAAAAGCTTTCCATGGCCCTACTTTTATCATTAAGTGATATTTTTAGTGTTTTTTGACTTACAAAGAAATATTTACCTATGCAACCACCCCGTGGATCATGAATAATCCAACATTAGAGATGAGATGAAGGCACAGAGAAGTAAGAACAAAGAAAGCACACATGCATGTGCACATGCACACTCAGACACACTCAGAGTCTGTTCTGCTGGATAAACTCCTATTCACCCTCCAAGCCCTATACGCATATTGCATCTTGAAGCTTTTCTGGAACAACCCTGCCTTGACAGCAACAATGCCTTGACCTTACTTCCACCCGCCGCACTGGCTGCCAACAGTTAAAAGTGGGCTTCTCCCAGTTCTCTGTCCCACTGGACTCTGAACTCTTTTTATGCAGGTATCACGACTTGCCCCAAGTTACCTTCTAAGGTCCCCACCATAGTTCTGCGCATGTGGCAGGAGCTCAATACTTATCTTCTTAGCATAATATACTCAACGAGAACCCGTTATTTCTCTGGCTTTAATGTTAGTTACACCCACTGATTTGAACAATGCCCCTCCCAACAAAAGCTCCACTGCAAATTAACCCCTTGAGAATGTCTCATACATGCTGCCTTATTCCTACTTCATCCCTCTGGATGCCCTAAATGCTGTCTATTGATAAGACATCTGCTCTGGGGCGCCTGGGTGGCTCAGTCGTTAAGAGCCTGCCTTCAGCTCAGGTCATGGTCCCAGGGTCCTGGAATCGAGGCCCACATCAGGCTCCCTGCTCAGCGGGAAGCCTGCTTCTCCCTCTCCCACTCCCCCTGCTTGTGTTCTCTCTCTCTGTGTGTCTCTCTCTGTCAAATAAATTAAAAAAAAAAAAATCTTCAAAAAAAAAAAAAGACATCTGCTCTGTTGCTACATCTCATAGGAAAACAGTGGTATCTCCTCTGTCTCTCCCTGTCCTCCCAAACTCTCTCCACACTTTTTGCTCTGTTCTGTCATCTGAAGCCCATCTCCATTGTGCACCCCTTCAATTTAGGAGATACCTCTCCTATTGCCAGAAACCCCAAGGTCTTGCTGGCTGGTGAGAAAAACTCTCATAATTTTACTTAGAGGCTCCTCTCTCTGGAACTTAGTTCTGAGTCCATAGATGCTGGGCAGTAAGGCAAGTCTAAGTACAGACAGCAGGGCTTTACTCATCAGCCACTGCATCCTACAACAGAATCATCACTAAAAGCCAAGACTGTGAGCCTGGTCTTTAGTTTTACAGATGCCTGAACTGCTTTGGCTCTACTATCTCCCCCTGATATATCCTATAATGTAAGCCAGCCTGAGAGATCAAGATGCTGTCAGGTGCCTGGGACTACAAAGTGACTAACTAGCAAGGAGTAGATGGACCGTGGCCTATTAATCAGCAGCCCATGACTTTTCCATTTCTACTGCCATGGTGCCTCTTTCCTTGAAGTTAGGTGCCCAAAGGCATAAAGCATAAATAATGAGTTCAGTGCTTCTTACCTTAGGTATAGCTGCACTGATAAACTGAAAACTCCTTGAACCCAGTTCTTAACTCTGGCACCTAGATGTCCTGGTAGAGAGAAATGATTAGTCTTGACCATTTTCCATACTATTCTGGCTCAGCAAGGAAAAAAGATATCCGAGAAGAAAGCAGTTTTGATATATCTCTGTTAGAGAGTCAAAAAAAGAAATACTTGCCCTTTGGATCACATGACTAGAAGGTTTGGTGGGGCAGATAGAGAAATTAGTACACCACTGTTCTGCCCTCTTGATGGTCCCACAAACCTGCTGCCTATCCCCAATTTCCCAAAAAAATTTAAAAGAGAAATCCACAGCATGAGAGCAATTTAGAGAGAAAAGATGCTCATGTGCTAAGGCCTGGGGTAGTGCAGCCATCTAAGTCAGTCAACTATGGTCTATCTGCTAAACCACAAAATGGCTGCAATTCTTCACCTCCCTCTGAGTCCACATGTCTCATTAGTAATGTGGTATAATTGTGTGCCATGTGGTTTATTTCCCCTCCCCTTGAATCAGACCTAGTCTTGGGTCTTGGTTTGGCCAACAGAATGCAGTGAAAGTGATGGAGAACCAGTGCTAAGCTGGGGTCTCAACACTGAACTCTGTTCATTCACTTGGAATCCTGCTGAACAAACACAAAGTAATTTGTTTCAGGGGAAGATACCTAGAGAAATAAGGTGATTTGGTTAAAGTTTGCTATAGCCATTAAGTAACAGAACTAAAGGGGAATCAAACTCTAATTCTCTAGATTCTAATGGTAATGCTTTTCCCAATATGCATTTTCCCTAACCCTATCCTCCCTAAGGAATTAGTTATGTCAATCATAAAGGAAACAAAACAGTTTTGTCTATTGGTAAAGAGAAGGGGCCTTAATCTGACCAAGGTTTGTCATATAACTTGCTTTACTTGCCACAATTCTTGGAATAGTAAGCACTGTAAGTCCTCAGCACTCACAATTCTGGGCTTCTAACCCCAAGGTTTCTAAGTGAAAGCAACTGGGATTCTTTGCCAGAGATTTTTTTCCAGCTTTTTTGAGAGATCATTAACCTATAACGCTGTGTAAATTTGGGGTATACAGCTGTATTGATTTAATATACTTGTAATACAAAATGATTACACTGTAACACTAGCTAATACCTCCATCACTAGCCATTACCTCCAATGATAATACATGATTGCCATTTCTTTTTTGTGGTGAGAACATTTAAGCTCTATTCTCATATAAATTTTCAAGTATATAATACAGTATTATTAAAATCACCATGTGTACACTATCCCCAGAATTTATTCATCTTACAAATGGAAAGTTGTATCCTTTGACCAATATCTCCCCACTTTCCCTACCTCCTAGGCCCTGGCAACTGCCACTGCAGTCTGTTTCCAGGAGTTCAGATTTGTTGTTTGTTTGTTTTTTTAATTCCATATATAAGTGATATCATATGGTATTTGTCTTTCTCTGTCTGGCTTATCTCACTTAGCATAATGTCCTCAAAATCCATCCATGTTGTCACAAATGGCAGGACTTCCTTCTTTCTCATGGCTGAATACTATTCCATCTTATATAGACAGAATACCTTCATTCCTTTATCACTGCTTTATCAATTATGCATTGTTGGACACTTAAGTTGTTTTCATATGTTAATAATCCTGCAATGAACATGGGGTGCAGACATTTCTTTAAGATCCTAATTTCCTTTAGCTATTACCCAGAAATGGAATTGCTGGATCATAAATTTTGAGAAGCTTCCATACTGTTTTTCATAGAGGCTGCACAAATTTACATTCCCACCAACAGTGCACAAGGTTTTGAAACCTTTTCTATGCATTCTTGTCAACAAATATCTCTTGTTTTAATGATAGCTGTTCTAACATGTATAAGGTGATATCTTACTGTGGTCAATTTGCATTTTTCCTGATGGTTTCTGATGTTGAACATCTTTTCAGGTACCTGTTGGCTATTTGTATGTCTTCTTTGGAAAAAAATGCCTCTTCAGCTCCTCTGCCCGTCTTTCAGTTGGATGGCTTCTTTATTGTTGCTATTATTTAGTTGTATGAGTTCTCTGCGTATTTTAGATGTTAATCTTTATCAGATATATGATTTGCAAATATTTTCTCCCATTCCATAGGTTTCCTTCTCATTTTGCTAATTGTTTCTTTTAATCACTCCCATTCAGCACAGTATCAGAAGTCAAAGCTAGAATGGTCAGGTAAAAAAAAATTAATAAAAGCCTTCCAAATGGGGCACCTGGGTGGCTCAGTGGGTCAAAGCCTCTGCCTTTGGCTCAGCTCATGATTCCAGTGTCCTGGGATCTAGCCCCGCATTGGGTGCCCTGCTCAGCAGGGAGTCTGCTTCCCCCCCCCACCCCCAGCCCCTGCCTGCCTCTCTGTCTACTTGTGATCTCTGTCAAATAAATAAATAAAATCTTTAAAAAAAAGTCTTCCAAATAAGAAAGGAAAAAGTAAAATTGCCTTTGTTTGAGTATGATATAATCTTGAGAGACAAATATTCAATAAATTTGCGAGATATAAAGTCAACATACACAAATCAGTTGCATTTCTATATACTAACAATGAAATATCTGAATAAATAATTTTTAAAAATCTCATTCACAATATCATCAAGAACAATAAAATATTTAGGAATAAACTTAGCCAGAGGTGATAGATCTATACACTGAAAACTGTAAGACTGATGAAAGAAATTGAAGAAGACACAGCCAAATGGAAAGATAGCCTTTGTTCATGGATCACAAGAATGAATACTGTTAAAATGTACATGCTGTCCAACATTATGTATAGATTCAATGCAATCTCTACCAAAATTCTAATGCCTTTTTTCAAAGAAATAGAAAAAAAAATCTTAAAATTTGTATGGAACCATGAAAGACTCAAAATAGACAAAATAATCTTGAGAAAGAAAGAACAAAGCTAGAGGCATCTTACTTCTTGTATGGAAATGAGTGATACTGCAAAAGATAAGGAATTAAATAATAGATGGTCATAGAAAATGTCCACTACATTAATTGAGTCTGCCATTTTGCACATCTTCTTTGTGTCATTGGTTCCACATTAATAGTCATGTTTTCCAACTGGCCATGTGGCCATTACTTTTTTTCTTCTCAACTTTGACCTTCTTCTTAAATTTCCTTAACATTCTTCATGTTTAGTAGTACTTAAGGGAATTCATTTAAGTAATACAACTAGTTCATTACACAGGAAAACTCACTTTTTAAATCTTACAGTCATGCCAAACATTATGATGGTGAATATGCCAATAATGTGGCCCCCCAAAGTCATCCCTTGCCTTGTATCTGTGTCATCTCTTGTGTAAGATCTTACAGGGCCACTCTGCGCTCCCTTATTGTATACTACATTGTAATGAACCACAACAATTATTTTCCTATTCTATTAACAAATCAGTGCAGGGTTCTATAGGTTCTCCAGAAATTTAGACTACTAAATAAAGCTGAACTAACAAAATGTTGATTCCAATCTTCAAATCTGTTCTAGTGGAAGGTTTCCTCTAATTATCAATAGCAATATAGAGTCACAGTGCTGTATAGACCAATTTTAGGATCCAGGCCCTCCATATAGCAATGCTACATGGATCTGTGACATTTTATAACATTTCTTATGTGACTTGGGATAAATGTCACTAAGTATTGGAAAAGTAAATGGATGACCTTTAAATATAATCATTAACTAGCTCTTTCCTTGTCCAAGCATGACTTTCTGCCCTCCTACACAAATTCCAAAAATTAGACTTATCTGAACATGACCAACCTAATTAGCATAGGCCAAATCTTACTTTGACCATCTCATGTTCAGAGTTAAAGAAATTGTCTACCAAGTGTTGTTCACTGTAATGGGACTTGACTTCTTCAATCCATTCAACATGCAATTCTCATTTTGTTCATGAGAAAACCTAGTGGTTGTAATCAGTCATAGATGTATTGAGAAAAGCTGTTCTTTATTGGGTTAAATAAAATATATTATTAAATTAATTTCACCCTTTATTTACATTTTAATGTGATTACTAGAAAATTTAAAACTACATGTGGCCCAGATTATATTTCTATTTGACAGCACTTCTCTGTACAATAGAGAAAATGTGTCTTACTTTAGATTATCTGTGAACTGTGGGCACATTGACAATGTATATAAAGTCTTCTGTTTGTGTAGAACAGCTACTGGTTGCATACCACTAGGAGATTTGGCTGTTGCTCTTCCCCAGAACAGTTAGTCATGTGGTGAATAAACGAACTTAAATAGAAGTCTGTGAACTAAACTGAAAATATTTTAGGACTCTTTCAGTGTTAGTTAAGGAAAGAAAGCTGACATCAGTCAGTTACATTATTAATAATATTCATTATAAGATTACATAATCGCAATGCCATCTGTTAGGTAATGACAATGTGGGACATACTATAAAAAAAAAAAACCCCACAGCAAAAAATAATAATCTTTCCTACCATATTAGACATAGAATTCATCTATTTTATTTATTTGTTTTCCCCTAATGCTCCTAAGGCTAGTTTTGGTGAAAAATATAAGTGGAGCTGGCCTTTCCTCTGTTAACATGAATTTAATAGCAAAACATCAAAACTCAAGAATTTCAGAGTGAGGACTATCAGCTTACTGGGAAGAGTTATAAATAAAGAAAAGGAAGGGAAGGGAGAGAGGGAGGGAGGGAGAGTTCACATCATTGTGTCTTCAATTCTAGAATCTTAGAGCACTGAAAAAATAAAATTAAATTAAAAAAATAAATAACTAAAATAAATTTAATTCAAAAAAAGAAAAAAATAAATATGCTATATGACATTAAAAAAATAAAATAAGGTTACACTTGAACCTCTCAATTTCTAATCTTTGAAAATCTTTATTTTTAAGGAAACTAGGCTCAAAACAATACTTTCAAGAATGCTTCAAATTTGTGCATGAAAAAATACACAGTAGGAAAGAAAGTAGAATAAGAGAAAATGAAATAATGAGAAAAAAGAGAGTGAGACAAGAAAAGGGAGATGGAGAACACAAAGAGGAAATAGACAAAAGGAATATCTACCTATCTTCTCCACGTGGGGCACACACTCCATTAGCAATATGAGGTCAATAATGGATGGCTTACTGAGCATCTTCTAGGTCAGACAAGTCTCCAGTTCTCAACCCTTCAATGTAAACATCATCCCATTTCCCATTTGAAGCAGAGATTCAAAAAGATTGAGGTTAAATACATAGCAGAATCAGTAAGTGGCAGAATGAGAACTGAAATCCAAGTATATCCAGCTACAAAGTCCGTTATTTCCCCACTTCTAGAAGATAAACTCTGACCTTCAGTATACAATCTACATCCCCAGTGTATGCAGTACATGATGAGTAAATGCAGGACTTCTTGTGTGATTAGGATATGACAACAAAGTGGCCTCTTTGAAATCAACCACCCCTCTAGATGCTGGGGTCCAGTGCTATCCAATATAGTAGTCACTAACCACATGGAAAATCACCCCAGATTTCAAAGACTTAGAACAAAGAGAAGAATGTAAAATGCCATTAATAATTTTTATACTAGGGGTGCTTGGGTGACTCAGTTGTTAAGCATCTGCCTTGGGCTCGGGTCAGATCTGAAGGTCCTAGGATCAAGCCCCGCATTGGGCTTCCTGCTCCACAGGAAGCCTGCTTCTCTTTCTCCCATACCCCCTGCTTGTGTTCCGTCTCCCGCTGTGTCTCTCTCTGTCAAATAAATAAATACAATCTTTTAAATAATTAACAATTTTTATATTAATTACATACTAATTTGGCAATGTTTGGATGTGTTGGGGTAAAATGAAATATATTATTAACCTAATTTTACCTGCTTCATTTTCTTTTTTTTAATGGGGCCACTAGGAAATGTTTAATTATGGGTTTGGTCCATGTTACATTTCGGTTGGACAGCATTGCTCTGGGGTATAAAGAGAACACTTACTATTGGTAGACAAGCACCTGACATGGTGTTGCTGGTATATACCATAAGAGCAAAAATATTCTCCAGAAAAACTGAATTTTTCCACCTCATGGTGGATAGCAGTCACTGTGTGTCCACCTACAGCCCCACTTAACAGGCCTGGGCACCCACCCCTCAGCTGCAGAGCTGAGAGTGCTAACAGTTCACAGCAGGCCCCCTTCTCTAGAATATTCTTCCAGGCTGATAGGAGCCACCTGGCCAGGGAAGCTATAACCCTCTCTCACTTCCCTGCCCCCAACGAAGGCAGACAATGATTCATGCTTTATTTAGGGGTCAAAAGCCAGTCTGTTTGCCTTGAGGGCACAGGAGTTTCCAGTGCTGTTTCTATTTACAAAGTCCCTCTTGGAAAAGCCAAGGTTAGACTTTAACTAGCTTAGCTCCTCCCCCTGCCTATCCTGCTTAACTCCCTTCCTTGTGACTTTGTAAATTTTCTCCTATTTGGTCAGTTTGGGGAGAGATGTTTTGGTTCTGGCTTCTTTCTTTCTTTCTTTCTTCTTTCTTTCTTTCTTTCTTTCCTTCTTTCCTTCTTTCCTTCTTTCTTTTAAATATTCTCAGTAAACCAGAGAGCCCCAAATCCTTGTGTTGGCTCTGCTTCTAGAGAACACAACCTGAAAGGAGGCTAAACAGGTTCTGGCACCAATTCTAATGTTGAGGGAAGGGGGTCCCTAAACCAATAAACAATTTTCAGGACTCCAGGTGAGCATCCTACAATTCAACTCAGTTCTGACACTGTCTACCCACAGATAGCATCACATTGCACAGACCAATTTTTCAGTCCTATAAAACTGCCCCCCAACCCACTTCAGACACAAGTCAAAAGCCAAGGTTGTCACCTGTGCTTCTGACATACTGGCTATAAATGAGAGGTTCCCGAGACCCCCTTCTTGTGTGTCATCAACTTTCAAGAGCAGCTCACAAAGCTCAGGGAAACACTTTCCTTACTAGACCTCCTATTTATTATAATAAAAAGTAACTCAGAAATAGCCAGATGGAACAGATGCACAGTGTAAGGTATGGGGAAAGACACAGAGCTTCCATGCTCTTTCCAGGGTACCCCTCTTCCAGCACTTCCATGTGTTCACCAACCTCAAAGCTCTCAAACCCTCTCCTTTTGAGTTTGTATGGAGGCTACATTACACAGGCATTGTTAACTCCTTGGTCATCAGCAATTGAACTCAATCTCCAGCCCCTCTCCATTCCCTGGAGGCAGAGGTAGAAGTTTCAGTCCCACCCCTCTAATCAGGGTTGGTTCTCATGGCAACCAGCTCCCACCCTTTGGTTACCTAAGGGGTATTTAAAAGTCACCACATTAACAAAAGTCACCTTTATGGCTCTTATCACAAGAAATTCCAAGGTTTGGAGAACTTTGAGCAAGGAAACCTGGAGGATGATAAAATACCCATGAGGAATATATAAATCACAGTCACAGACCAAGATTTCTAAGTCTCTTCCTACAGCAAATGATATGCATGTGTTAGTAATACTAAAAACGTAGTAAGCATGGCAACCCTTTAACCAGCAATTACAAAGAGCTTCAAGGACATAAGCTTATTAACACTTTTCTTTATGTCTAACCCCAGTATAAAAGATAGATTTTTTGATGATGATTAGCCTCCATCCTGGTTTCAAATGAAGTAAGAAAAAAAATAAACACAGAAAATTACAAATATGATCTTGAGATTTATTTTACATTGTCTACCTAATACTGGATTAGAGAAACAAAGATCTCATAAAGTTTAGTAGGACTGATTAAAGAGGAAAACAAAGGGAGCTAATTTGCATACCAGATACGTTGGGAACCAAGCTAGATGCTTTCAAACTTCATCTCCTTTATTTATTTGTTTATTTATTTACTTACTTTTTCTAAAGATTTTATTTATTTATTTGACAGGCAGAGATCACAAGTAGGCAAAGAGGTAGGCAGGGAGAGAGACAGGAGGAAGCAGGCTCCCCGCTGAGCAGAGAGCCTGATGCGGGCCTGGATTCCAGGACTCTGGGATCATGACCTGAGCCGAAGGCAGAGACTTTAACCCACTGAGCCACCCAAGCGCCCCAAACTTCATCTTCTTTAATCGGTGAAATCACTGCCCCTATTTTAAGGATGAAAAAAATCGAGTTGCTCTGAAGCTCTAACTTGTCCTAGATCACCCACCTAACAGTAAAAACACAGAGCCTGGTGTAAACACACATCTAACTCCAAATCTGATTGTCTCTCTGCTCTCTTAGAAATTTCCAAACTTTTCTGATTGTTCATCCTTATAATAATTAATCTCCACACCCAATGTATAAAGTTCCAATTATTCTAGGACATTGAAAAAAAAAAAAAGTGAATAAGTTTAACTACCAAAGCAGTGAAGAGTAGAAGCCCTGTCATCTCACCATTTTGTTATTGTTTACTCTGTTTGCATTATTAAAACCCTCTTCGATCTACCTTTTTCTTTACAAAACCTTTCAGTCAATTATCTACTCTGTGAGTGTTGGTTTGGTTAAATCTAAATAGGAGCTAAGAGGTACCTAGCACTGCAAACACTAAAAGCAAATGAATGTAGGGAGGTGCCCGCTCTTCTCAGGAAGGCTGACATCCAGCCTGAAAGAGGGCATCTTTCTCAACCCATATGATAAATATATATTTGAAATCTTTGTTATTTCTATGTGTTCTAGATGACAAAAGATTTTAATGGATCTATGACTTCGTTTTTGCAGGTTTTGCAGTTGGGCTTTTGGTGCTAGCATCTCCCCACTTTACAGACCACTGTTTCAACCCATAATGTTTTCTAGGAGTGTTAGCATCCTGTTATTTCTTTCGGGTCCCCCTACTCAATTTCAGCCTCTACTACCACGAGATCTTTTCACTGGAATCAATGTTTGGGTTTCTTTCCTGCATGATCAGACTTCCTGATTGATTCAGCTCTGTGGACCTCCAACCCTACCTCCTAACCAATATTATGGGGCAAATGACTGAAACAGAGAGCTTGCAAGACAACCCACCCTAATGCCTTTGCTTGGGTCTGATTTTAAAGCAGAAGAGACTGTCAATTCACTGTGTTGTGTTTTTTCATCTTGCCTAAAAAGTGAACTGAGATGCTTGCAACTCAGAAGTGTTTTCTGTTCTCAGGGGTCTGAGCAAGTAGAGCAGGTATAAGTCAGTTTCCTTCACTGGCCACCCTAGGGTCCCCCATCCTTTCGACCTTGGGGTATCTCCCCCACCTGGAACAAAACTTCCTCTCAAGGACTCTGTTCAACGTACTCAGTGGTGTAAATGACCGGCAACAGCTGGAGGTGCTGACCTTACCCTAGGAGATTTCCGTTTGAGAGAGGATCACTAACCCTAAGAGCAGAATATCTTCCAGCAACCTCACAGAAGAGTTCTCATGGTGCTGATCTAGCAGAGCACTATTCCTGTCAAGAACCTTGAGAAAAAGATTCTGTTTTCAAGTGTATTTAGGAAACTTTATATCCAGATCCCCTGTTGACTAGTCATTCATAGAGCATGTTCAGACGTGCATTGAAGCCACTTAACAGTAACCCAGTTAGAGAAACCCAGTCAAGTTAGTTTAATTCTTTTTCTCCCCAATTTATTTAAACACATGATTATCCTCTCTCCTCCCACCCCCAAAACATTCATAAATGCCATATGGAAGTACTCTCCTACAGAATGCACCATTGCAAAGATTAAGAGAACAATTCTAGTCAATCAGAAAAACATGGTCCCTCGCATATCTCCCAGAGTCACAGGAAGAACGAGAAGAGGTGGGGGGGTGGGAGGTTGGGGGAACCAGGTGGTGGGTATTAGAGAGGGCACGGACTGCATGGAGCACTGGGTGTGGTACAAAAACAATGAATACTGTTATGCTGAAAATAAATTTTTAAAAAAAATTTAAAAAAGGAAAGAAAAAAAGAAAAATAAATAAATTAAATTAAATTAAGTTCAATTAGCCAAAAAAAAAAAAAAAGAACATTTATCCTGGACTTGAGAGCAGAGCTCAGTGAAGCCTCAAAGACAGCTTCAAGGGTGACTTTCAGAGTAGGCATTTTAGTCTACAGAGCAACTAATCCTTGTTTTATATTGTTGCTGTTATTGTTTTTGAATGGTACATAAGAAGTATTTGGGGATTCTGGCCAGTCTTCCAGAATCTAGATTATACAAAGCCCTTTGTCTACAAAAATAAAACTATCAATATAATGATTCAGAAGTCCAGAGGTGAGCTCAACCTCCTATAAGGCTTTAGTGGCATATATAACTTCTCCTTCAGCTCTACATTGATTTCTATCCATTGGCATTAGCTTTCCCTTCTCCCTATAGATCCAGGTAAACCCCAGCTTTCACATTCCTCTACCCTTAATTCACACAGGTAGCCCTGTCCCTGCACACATGCTCTTACTGATTCCTATGATGGGACAGGCTACCCAAAGCCCAGGGCTGGAAACCCAAGCACCCAGCATTGTTTTCTTTTTCCTCCATTTTCCTGGGTCCATTACATAACTTTTCCAAGCCTGAGTTTTTTCTTCCTTAAAATGCATTAATTGTAGCAGAGAGTAGTTAATAGGTAGTTGTCTCATCATAAATGTTAGATCAATCTAGAATCCTCTTCCCTTCCGGATTGCACTCACAGTGATTTTTCCAAAGTGTTATCCCGCCTTCTTTCTTTGTGACCATGCAAGAATTGAACTTGCTCTCAAAGCTATTAGATCTTCTCACCCAATGACTGGCTGATACAGAGAGACAAAGATTGGTATCCTTGTCTAAAGGAGAGCCAAGTCTGTAGTGGCATTCACCACGGATTAAGTTTAGGCTATATATCAACTATACCTATATCCTCACCTAGCTTCTTCCCTGTCATATCGTGCTTCCCTCATTTCCTTACAATTTCCATCTGAAATCACCACTCAATAAATCAATTGTATAAGAATTCCTGTCTCAGGCTATTTTTAGGGAACCTGAGCTAAAACATTTTCCATCAACTTTTCTCCCTCATTAACCTTTTCCCTTCATTTCTAAATTTCATTTGGTCCTCTGTCTTTGATCTTACAACCACTAGAATACAAATTTCCTCTTTCCAGATACCAATATTTTTTTTCCAGATACCAATATTAAATATAAAAGTAAATCATTTTTCTTTGGAGGCTTTCTCTCTTGAAAGTTTTCTCCAATTTCTAGGCACCTCTAAAATTACACAAGTTTTACCCTACTAACTAGTTAATCCTGCTTGATCAGCAAATATAAATACAGAAAGTTTATCAAGAGATATTACTAACATAAGTACCCAAATTGCTTTTTTGAACTTGAATTTGAACTTGTCCACCTTTTAGTGACCATCTACAAAGACTCCTTAATCATAATGATCACTAGAGGAAAGACAATATTCCTGAAGTGTAGCTCCACTGTTTTTGTTCCTTCCAGCACATATAGTCCCCAGACTCCAGGGTCTCAAGCCCCTGATACACTTAGCCAATAGTTCTACTTTGTGGCTCTCTGCGCCCACAAAGGATCTGGTCCATTACGGTACACCTTGGCAAAGGGTTCTGTTTATAGGTATGTTTGGGAAACCATCTACACTAGGTTCCTCCATTGAATACACATTCAATTATCCATAAAGGCACAGGTTGAATGCATAGCATTCATGCTCTTAGATGGGATGGATGTGGTGAGGGTAGGGAGCAGAAGACACAATGTCTCTAATTCTGTTATGGCCATTAATCCACTCCACCAATTTTCCACACTCTGATACATTCCATGATGTACTATCACTGAACTCAGTATCAGTCGAGACTTGACCTCTTGTCTCCTATGCCACAGCATAGATTTGTATTACATCCTCATGTACTTCTAGAAAACATTCCTGACCAAAAAATCCTCTCTTTTCCAGGAAAGACTGAGCAAATATTGACCCAGATTACTTTGCAGATAAGTGATGAAATTTTCACCCTTTAAGTGAATACATTTACTTGTGATCATATAGCTCCTTTGCATTCAGGCTATGGCCCACCTTCTTCCTTGCAGAGAACAAACATAAAACCCATTTTCTTTCACCTTTGTTTAATTAATGGGAACACTTCCCAGAGGATTAACTTCTTTAAAATTTTAATAGAGTCACTGAGCTCTTGAGTTGCTTTGCCATGATATAGCTCTATAATTGTTATGTTGCTTTAGCTCTGGTAATTGTGTGACTACAATGTGCGTACATGCTAGAAGGTTAAATGGGCTGAAACATGACAAAAAGAAGTGGTTAATGAAGAATAGGGTTTATGAGCCCTGCTGTTTCTCCTAACCTGCATAGATGATAAGAGCAGGCTTGCATACCTCTGAGATCCATCACTTTCATAAAAGGTTGGAGTGGAACTGGAGTTATAACCACATCTGGAACAGGGCCAAAGTGAAAGTATAACTTTCTACTAGCTGTGATGAATGAAGTTCCAGAAGCCAGGATCCTCTCTTCATGGTTCTGCAAATCTGGGAGCACAGTCAACTCACCTAACTTCATGCAGTGGGAATGTGGAGATCATATTTTGTCACATCAGAAAATAAAATCAACAAATTATTTAACACTCAATCTATTAGCAAGGAATGAGAGTAACTTGCCTGGATTTATCTGAAGACTTGTGTTTTCTTTCCTAGATGGAAATTTTAGCATTATAATTGTGTGACTTAGCTATGCCTACATTTTTCATGGGAATTTGGATTCCAGTTATTAGGGGCTAAATTTTGCAAATTTACAAATGCTTAAATAAAGTAGTGACATTTAGATAAGACAGAAATGGGATCCTGATGGAAGATGATGGCTGTCTTGAATATCTAGAAGAAATGTGTCCAGAGAGTAAAATAAACTAATGATTGAAAGTTGCATTGAGGTGTATTTTTGTTCAGTGTTTAGAATCCTACAGATGGAAAATGAATGGCTTGGGTAATTAATAAGTTCCTCATTACCAAAATGAGGTAGTCAAGTATAGCCTAGATGCCATCTTGCAAAAGACTTTTAATATTGAGGAGGTTTGTCCTAAATCTAATGTTTAAATTCTGTAATTCCAAGCTTAGGTGACAAGCACAAGACTAGTATTGAGAGAGGTAGATACACCATAGAGTGGCTCAAAATCTGAACAAATGATCTAATAACTGTGACTGGGTTATGTTCAAATATTGATTTTTTTTCCCTGTAATGACCAAAGCAAATGGGGTTTCTTTTTGTATAATAAGTCTACATTGATAACTATATAGCAGTCAGAATAAAGAATTTAGAAAAATACACCCTTTAGCTTTTTATAGAAATCTAATTTTCAGGTTGTGACCCTGTTCCCCAGGGAGCTGTTATTTTCATCTGCCTTTGGCAATAAGTTAATATTGTTGATAAAATATCTTAAAAAGTACTCAATATGGCAGTAAGCACTTGGTTGATTCTCCTTTCTATGTTCAGATCAAAATCAGTTATGGTATAAAACATATAAGATAAAAGTTTCAAGAAAGCTATTGTGGAATACACTTTGTGTCTTTACTGAGGAATAGTGTAACTATAAGTGCCTCCATGGCTTGGAGCAAAACTATGTGTCCTGGAATATGCATAAACTCAGCTATAGATGAAATAAGTTCCCAGGTTGTCATTCAACCTTCCTCTGTTCCCTATATTTTCTAATGGGTCCCACCAGCATAATCCATTATTCAATCTACTCTCTTCCTCATCATTTTTTGTTCATTTACTTCAGGAACTACAAATAAGACTCTTCTCACACAGTTAGATGTATCTATTAAGCAATGGCTTCCACCAACCTGCACTAATCTTAGAGAATTACGATTGTATAAATAGCAGTAGAGTAGAAGTAGAAGACTATCAGGATCCCCACAACTCCCCAGTGTAATGTAAGAAGCTATAAATGGCATCAATGATATACTCTTTGCCCTCAAGAAGCTTATGGAAAAGTTATTATTCAGTAAGAATTAAGTTATAATGTAAACACACATGGAACAAATTTTATATCTTCAAAATTAATCCTTAAAATACTCCCTGCAACCTTAAACATTAGAAGTATGTATCTTGATAAAATGCTCAAACTTTGAGAAGTACATGAGAACTGAGAACAACTGCTAAGACCTCAGATTAATGTCTTTTATCTCAACATGTAATGGGGGCACTAAATGTAGTGGTAGAAAGAATCTCTCTTCTTCCTCTTTTCTTTTTTATTTATGTATAAACTTAGAAAAATTCTTGCTCAGTAAATGCATGCATAATGTAACTTTATAATATTCTTAATAATTTAATATATTGGTTCAAATAGTGCATAATTTCATATATGGTAATGCAAAAGATTCAGAACAAAACAATCTTAATAAAGAAAAACAAAATTGTAGGTATTATAGTTTCTAATTTCAAAACTTATCACAAAGAAACAATATAACAGTGCAGTCCCAGCATAAGGATAGACATATAGTCAACTGAATAAAATTGAGAATCCTGAAATAAACTCTTACATTAATGGTCAATTGTATTTCAGCAAAGATAATTAAACGAGGAAAGAATAGTCTTTTCAACAAATGGTATTGGATACCCACATGCAAAAGATTGAAATCATTCCCCTACTTCACACCACATGCAAAAAATTTACTCAGAATTGATTATAGATGTAAGGGCCTATTTAGTCAGAGCAATGCCATTCGGTTAAACAGTGATTTTGTTGTTTATGCAGTAAAACTTAAACTGTCCCTGCACCCCTCCCACCAGGGGACTTACTTAAAACAAGTCCCGGAAACCAGTCCCAGGTAACAAAGCCCAAATACAAGGGTGGGTCAGGCCAGGTGGAGGTATCCAATCGGTGGGGGCACATACTGCCTCTCTAGCTACCAAGGAGTATGGGCCCCGCCCTTTGGGCACCTTTTGGGCGCCAATTCTGACCCAAGTGATAGGCTAGTTCAAATATCTACTAGGGTAAATTGTAATTCAATTGGCCACCCGTGTTTGACCTAGCATGACTGTGCAGCTTTCTCTGTGTGTTACAATCTCATTGGCCACCTGTGCGTGGCCAGGCCCAACTACATGGCCCTTGCCCTTTAAAAGTTAGTCAGTAAGGCAGGGAGAGGTCGCCTCTTTGCAAGAGATGGCCCTGGCCAGTCAGTTTGATTCTCAATGCTTGGCGTGAAATAAAGCTTTGCTTGACCTTCGCTTTGTATCAGTCTCGTTCCTTTGACCATGGACCCAACAATAGACTAAATTAAGAACTAAGATTATAAAATTCTTAGAAGAAAACCTAGAAGTAATGGTGACCATAAATTAGGCAATAGTTTGGGACGCCTGGGTGGCTCAGTTGGTTAAGCGGCTGCCTTCGGCTCAGGTCATGATCCCAGCGTCCTGGGATCGAGTCCCACATCGGGCTCCTTGCTCAGCAGGGAGCCTGCTTCTCCCTCTGCCTCTGCCTGCCTCTCTGTCTGCCTGTGCTCGCTCACTCTCTCTCCCTCTGTCTCTGACAAATAAATAAATAAAATCTTTAAAAAAAAAATTAGGCAATAGTTTATTTTAAATGTAACACCAAAAGCATAAGCAACAAAAGAAAAAAATAGATAAATAAATTGGACTTAATCAAAATTAAAAATTTTTATGCTTTTAGGGATTCCAAGGAAGTAAAAAGATACTCCCACTGAATGTGAGAAAATACTTGTGAATCATATGTTTGATAAAGGTTTATATTCAGAATATATAAAGAACTCATATATAAACTCAGTATATAAGGAACTATAAAAACAGCAACAGAAAGACAAACAATCCAGTTAGATTGGGCAAAGGAGGTGAATAAATATTTCTCCAAAGAAGAGTTTTTAAATGTCCAATAAGCATATGAAAAGATGTTCAACATCATTAGCCATTAAAGAAATGTAAATCAAAACTATAAGATACCACTTCACACCCATAAGGTGACTAAAATAAAGACAGACAATAATAAGTATTAAAGAATATACGAGAAATTGGATCCTTTATATATTGCTGGCAGGGTTGTAAAATGGTGCAAACATTTTAGAAAACAATTTGGCAGTTTCTCAAAGAATTAAATATACAGTTACTATATGACCTAGCTCTTCTACTCCTACATATATACCCAAGAGAACTGAAAGCAAATAAGTCCACAAAATATCACACACAAATATTTGTGTAGCATTATTCATAATAACAAAAAAATGAAAACAACAGAAATGGTCATCAAATGATAGATGTATTAACAAAATATGGCATATCCTTACATATCCTGTTATATATTACACAGTCATGAAAAGGAATAAAGTGCTGATATATGCTACAACTTGGATGAACCTTGGAAACACTAGTTCTAAGTGAAAGAAACCAGTCATAAAAGGCCACGTACTGTATGGCTCCATTTATGTAAAAATGTCCAGAATAGGTAAATATATAGAGCCAGAAAGTAGATAGAAAAAAGAAGGGAATAAAAAAATCTGTTAAAGAAAAAACATAATAATGCATTTCATAATTTTGTGAAATTTTAGAAATTTCATTATGCCTTTCAAAAACAGAGAATTCACTGATATACTATTGTACCATCTCCACAATTAAATGAAAAAATTATCTTATTGGGCTAGTATGTCAATACTATGAAAAAAAGCAAAAAGATATTATAATTCTACAAAGGCAGGAATGTGCATTAGCCATGGTAGTATGTTCATCACCCAAATGACACAGTTACAGGCAAAAAGAATACACCCAGTACCTATTGGCAGTGTAAAGAAATTCAGCCAATTAGGTCATAATGGCAAGCAGAAGGCATTGTTATTCCTTCCTTTGGGACAATTGATTAATCTACTCTCCTTTTGATAGGCATTTAAGTGGTTCCCAAGTTTTTCCTTCCATTTCAGTACTATGAACATTTTTAGATATGGCTCCTGGTGTGCATGTGAATGATTTCTCATTCATATGAAGGGAGATTGCTGGTTTTCAGAACGTGTGAATTTTCAGCTTTACAAGATAATGTCAAACTGCTTCTCAAAAGGTTATCCTAAGTCACACATGTTCCTTGATAAAGAGAAATGGCAATGCTGAAGACCCTCTGTTCTTCAGTGAAGTCCTACTCATCTATGTATTTCCTTTATATCCTCCCCCTCCTTTACTTTCTCCTCTCTTAGAATCATGGAATATAAGTGGCAGAAGGACCTTAAAAAATGTTCAGTTGAAACCACTTGCAGACGAGGAAACTGAGGTTCAGAGAAGATAAAGTGGCATGCTCAACATCAGACAGCTAACCACCCATGTGAATGAGGGTTAGAAAGTAAGTCTCTAGGTTCCCAGTCTCTTCCCTACTGTTTCCTTTTCTTCCCCTTCCTTTCCTTTCTTCCTTCCAAATCCAGGCAGTAGGAAGACTGGCAAAGAGGAATAGTTATGTTGCAAAAATCAGAACTATTTTAGTCATGATTTTCAGCTGTCTCTCTGCCAAGAGAAAGAGAAAGAGAGCTGCCATGCCCCTAGTAACAGACTCATTTCAAGGAAATGAAACTATGGATTTCAAGTCACAATTAAGCCATAATACTTAATTTAAGAAACTAAAGGACAGGAGCCTCTGGGTGGCTCAGTTGGTTAAGCATCCAACTTTTGGTTTCAGCTCAGGTCATGATCTCAAGGTTGTGAGATGGAACCCTGTGTAGGATTCATGTGCTGGGTGTACAGCCTGCTTAAGAGTCTCTCTCTCTCTCTCTCCTTCTTCCTCTGCCCCTCCTTACCCTCTCGAAAGAAAGGAAGAAAGAAAGAAAGAAAGAAAGAAAGAAAGAAAGAAAGAAAGAGAAAGGAAAGGAAAGAAAGAAACTGAAGGACGATCATTTAGGAGACTGCTTATAATGCAGTGTATTGAATGACAGAAGTCATAGATTTCAATGTCACTTCCATAATTTATTCTAGGAGAACCTCAGGCAAATGGACAAACCTCCATAAGATTCCAATGCTCATTTAGTGATGTTATTTACAGCTGATCCCCTAGTTCCCAGGGTTAACAAGAGCATCAACAATACAATAGGTATCACACATATTCTTATTTCAAACTCTTAGTACTTAAATTGGGGTATAGCCGTACCTTAAAAAAATGTTCATTGCATGAATAAATGACTTCATGATAGAAGTATTTTGAAATTTAGACTGTATAATACACACAAATTAGTAATCTGAACATATTTTTTAAATCCTATTCCAGATTCACAATTTACTCTCAAAACCACTTAGCCATTTGTATTAAAACTTTCCAGACCCAACACCCCAAAATTTTCAAGAACTCAGCTTAACCATGAAACAAAAATGTAAAGTTAATACTTTGTGATCAGGCTATTGCAATAAAGGAATTGAGTACAGTACCAAAGCTCTGGGATGATGGTTACTGGCCTCTAGGAGGTTAAAGCCTCCTTCTTTCTAGCCATTCCCTCCTTTATATGTCATAAATTAGGTCTAAGGGTTAAGTATGAAGTTGTTCTATGGACCATGTTATCTAAAAGTGGAAGCTCCAAAAGATGTAGGAAAAAAAAAAACAAAAACAAAAAACCATGCATGATCAGGAATGCAGCTGCTTTCTGCTAAAAGCAGAGCCTGTTCCACCCTCATTCACCCCTGAGAAGACTGGCTGAGTGTCCTAGACCATTCCTCTCTAGACCATAAGGGAAAACTTTCTTGTGTTTGTTGTCTATGTATCTTTCTCTTTTTCCTCTGGTGCCCTGTGAGCATGCTCTGAGTCATCTCGAATTTTCCACCTGAGTTGTAATACAGACTTACGTGGAGATATCAGGTGGGGAAGCCAAGGCTCTATCTAACTCCCAGGACCTGTAGAGGCAGGTGTGAGACCATGTCATTGGATAACAACAAAGTTATGCTTTGCCTTGCAAGCTTTGCCTAAGTTTTGCAAAGATCGTTCTTAGGCATCTCACAGTGAATAAGGGCAGCTAAGGATTTGGGTTTTCCTGGGTACTCAAGCCGGAGAATGCTGAGTGGGAAGTGTTGAGCAGAACTCAGGGGATATATTTTCTGGAATATGGGGAAATCTCAAGTTAAAGAGAAGCTGCTGATCTTGTTGGCATGGAAGAGAGTCAGATCTTGTAGGAAAAAAGACAAATAAGTAGAGAAAACATACAGAAATGAAAAGGTTTGCACTATTTTAAATTACAACATTGAAAGAAGCCAAAAATGCAGTAGAGATCTGACAAAATAGAACTAAAGGTCTTAGTCAAATTGAATAGCATTATAATAAGAATCATCAGAAGCAAATAAAGTGTTTTTTAAAAAGATCGGCAGGGCCATATGTGTTCTATTTGGTTCTTTCTTAGGAGAATATCAGAAGAGAAGTTTGGAAAAGGATTATCATAAAAAATGACATCCACAAGAGAAAGAATGTGACATATAGTAAGTAATACATTTGTCTCTGTGCTTCTCTGCCTGATTGCCCATTAGTACAGATGATAAGTCATGCCCTCTACCTTGCTTTATATGGCTGCCTTGAAGGAACATTGGACTGGAAAAAGACAAAACAACTTCCTGATGCATGAAAACTGACTGAGGGGGGGTGCATCATGGGTAGCCGCTGCCCAGAAATTTTCACTGCTTTTACTGTAACTCCAGTATCGGGAGTCAATACATTCCATAAATGACTCTCTTACACACATCTCTTAATCTCACTTCATTGGCAATAACCTTGTTATTACTAATGGTGATTACATTGTACAGAATTATAAAAAGAATATATAGAGCATGGACTAGATACAATACATAGAAAAGCATATACTTCCATTCAAAGGGAAGAAAACTCTTTGTTAGATCCCGCATTGGAAGCTTTCCTATATAATCTAATTTCTTCCTTCATGGGCGGCAAACATCATTATTTTTATTTGACAGATAAGGAAACCAAAACTCAGAGATATTAATGTCAAAGTACCACTGTTGATAAGGGACATGGCTAGAATTGAATCTCAGCTTCTTCTGGCTCAAAAACCTCTTTCTCCTACAATAACCTGACCCATAGGTGAGTTAAAAATAAAAACCTTTTTTACAAAGTTTACTCAATTGTTTTAAACTCAGTAAGAAATGCAACCAACTTATTTTTATTGTCTCCATATTATCTTTTACAACTATACATATGTGAGCTTTATATATGTTGAAAGAAGCAGTCTTTTTTAAAAATGTAGATACAATACTGTTTTTACAAGATGGCTCAGCTCAGAACCCATTCTGTATTTAAGAGGTGGTAGAGAACTATGGAAGATTTAAGACTGTTATATAGTATCTCTGACTTCAAATGGCTCATCTTTAATTACGACCTACTAATCCAAGCAGTGAAGATTTTAGTGAGGACTCAATCAGCTCAGGTATGCAGACCGCTTTCCATAGAACATGGCTGGTGGCAGGCCCTCAGTGAGACCCTCTATTTAAAAATTTGTAAGAAATAGGGGGTGGGAAAGTAAAGAGATCTGTTTCACTCTTTTCTTTTTTCCTTTTTGAGAAAATCAGGGCTTGAGGTGACTTATTTCCTAGGGTGGGATAACACTTCACTTGGCACTCTTTCCTTGGACAACATAATGCTCAGACACTTCCATATCAGAGAAACTGTCTATACCAAAGTGGCCACCTTCCATGCATGCAAACCTTTCTTCAATGGAATTTTCAAGCCTGCATTTGCTTACATCACATGATCCAGACTCACACCTGTTGTACCTTTAGACGGAAGTTCAGTGTGGCTATTTCTTGCTCTGCTCAATTAGCAGGTATAAGGGCTTTAGCCACCTGGGACAGCTTGACTGTTACCTAACTAACAGCTAGCTTGTCTGTCAGTAGATATTAGACTGAAGATAGGTAACATTAAGTTTTTTCCTGCAATGTCAAATAAAACCTCTCTTTAAATAAAAGCACAGGGGTAATGGGACTATCAGTTTTGGGGACAGCTCCCACGTGAAGTTCCTCAGTGTTCCTGCTCAAGTTAGTATGGAACTAGCAGTTCCTACAGCATGGAAGTCTTTTTTTTTTTCCCCCCTTCTTGCCATCCTTCCCTGTGGAAATCACACCTACCCTTCAAGTCCCAACTCATATGCAGCTTCCTCCACGAAGCTTTCCCTGATTTCATGTCTCTCACTTTCAAAATGTTGAGAAGTAGTTTCCCACTGCTATGGCATGAGGGATATCGATCAGAGCTTGGTACAGAGGGGTATTGGAGCCACTGGTTAGGAGCTAGGAAGGAGCTGACATTTGCCCTTGGAGTTCAGGCATTTGAGTTAAAGGTGCAAAAGGACAAGAAGCTGGGGGTAAACCAACAGCAGAGTAACCCACACTGACACCCTCCACCACCACCTCCTCTCCTGCCACCAACATTGATCAAACCATGAATCCAAAATACGCAGATGCCGTGTTTGAGATGTAGATATCTGTGGGGAGCTGGAGGTTAGGGAGGGTTCTGCACAGAGACAAAGGAGAACCCTCCATAACAGAACTAATCTTTTGCGATTCTACTCTCTGTGAGAGAGGCACAGGCAGAAGTTTGGCAGAATCAGTGAGATGAATCTCTCCTCTGCATTGCAGACCATTGTCCAGGGGTCTTGGACTGCCCACTTACAGTAACAACTAGATATTGGCCTTATCCACTACCATATGACAGCCTTAATGGCTCTCAAACTGCATTAATGCAACAATTAACACAGTCTGCAAGTGGCTCTGCGCAGAGATATTTCCAGATAAGCCAACTGCCACTCAACAGGAAAAGGCAGAGAAAAGAATGTTCGTTGAGAAGCCACAAAGGACAATTGATATTTTCTTTGAAAAAATACTACAAGAAACATTGAAAACAAAATCAGAAGTTGAGAGAATAGTATAAAAACTATTATCAACATATCACTCAACTTCAATAATTATCAATATTTTACCAATTTCTTTTCAACTTTTTCTTTGCTTGTTTTTTATATTTTTTCAGTGTTTGCTTGGTTATTTTGAAACAAACCCCATATATCATGTTATGTCCATGAAAAACCTACAGAATGCGTCTCTAAATCATTTTTTGTTTAGGTTATGAAAGAACTAACAAAATCAGCAGTAATTCCTTGATATCCTCTAATATGCAATCTATGTTCACATTTCCTTATTGTCTCAAAGGATCCTTTTTTCAGTTGCTTTGTTTAAATGTAGCTCCAAGTAGTGTCCACATATGGCATTTAGTTGTTATGACTCTCCAGCAATTTGTTACATGTGACAACCACCTCAAAACGTAGTGGCTTACAATGAGAATAATACATTAGTCCCATATTCCACTGATCGCTGATTTGATCCTGGAGTCAGCTGAGTGATTTTCTGCTGGTCTAGCCTAGGGGCCTTTATGCAGCAGTCAGCTGGTGGCTTTAGTAAAGATTAGAGGGCCCAGAGTGGCCTCATGTCTGGTGACTAGTGTGGGCTGTCAGCTGGGTCTCTCTATCCACATTTACTCCCCTCAAGGAAACTAGCCTGGGCTTCTTCACAAAACAGTCTTAGGGCTCCAAGCAAGGACAGAATCTATAAGCCTCCTTCATGTATAGGCTTCAGAGCTTGCACACTGTCACTTCTGCAATGTACTATATGTCAAAGCAAATCATAAGGCCAACCCACATTCAAAAGGTAGAAAAATAGACTCCACCTCTTGATAGGATGAGATAAAAAATCACATTAGAAAAAAGAAAAAAATGACCATATTGCAAGCTACCTAACATATTTTCTTTATTCTCCAATAATATTTACCCTTCCTTTTTGTGGCATTGATTTGCAGAGAAATAAAGTCATTTATCCCTCCAAATTTTGTATTTTTGTGGTATCTTTTAAATTGCTCATCTATCTCCCAAATTTCCTATCAGCTGGTAGTTTGATAAAGAAGCCTGATTAGATTTTAGGTTTTAGTTTTAGTTAAGAATACTTCAAAGGTGGGGCGCCTGGGTGGCTCAGTGGGTTAAGCCTCTGCCTTCCACTCAGGTCATGATCTCAGGGTCCTGGGATCGAGCCCCGCATTGGGCTCTCTGATGGACGGCAAGCCTGCTTTCTCCTCTCTCCCTCTCTGCCTGCCTCTCTGCCTGCTTGTGATCTTTGTCTGTCAAATAAATTAAAAAAAAAAAAAAGAATACTTCAAAGGTGAGCTAGAGAGTAGAATGCTAAGTGAAACAAGTCAGTCAGAGAAAGACAAACATCATATGATTTCACACATATGTGGAATTTTAAAAAACGAAACAAATGAGCAAAGGGGAAAAAAAGAGAGAGAAGAGAGACAAATCAAGAAACATACTTGTAACTATAGAGAACAAACTGACAGTTACCAGAGGGGAGGTGGGTGGGGGTAAGTGATGGGGATTAAGGAGCTCATCACTTACAATGATGAGCACCATGTGATTAAAATAAAAACTAAAAAAAAAAAAAAAGAAAGAACACTTCATAGGTAATCCCAAATATTTTATTTTATATCATATCAGGAGCCATGTAATGACTTGTCTTTTCCAATTTCAGTGATGCTAAGATTGACCAGTAGGCCTGTGTGGTCAGCCTAATTCTTCTTTATAAAGTCCCTCATCAACCTTCTTCTAATGGCTTCTAACTCAATCATCTGAATCTATTAAATCATTGCAAATGCTGATTTACCTGATCCTATCATTTCCTTCTGCAAGTACTAGCAAGAATTCTTCTCTAGAGGAATCTCCTTCATCAATAGTGTTGTTAATCTGAAGTACAGTTTGTGTAGAAAAGCCAGAGTAAATGCTTATTCCCTCTTCATAACAAATTTAAGAGTAATGAGTTTGTTTCCTAGTAAACTCCTATAATGGCCAATGAGATTTTTTTTTTTAATCAGTTTTTGGGTTTTTTTTTAAGGACTCATGGATTTTTACGTATTTGATGTGCTTCAGTCCACTGCAGTCATTATTCCTGTGGATGGTCCTAAATTGTTCTGCCCTGGGCCAGTAGGGCTCCTTTAAATTGACCCCAGTTTTGTTTTACTTGATCCCATTAGTCTTGGATAGTTTCTTGCTTGCTATTACACAAAATGCTAAGACTCGCCTTCTATATTTTCTGTTTCAAACCTAGAATCAACCTTGTCTGGGGAATTCTGATTCCATTTAGTGGGGAATTGTGTTTAGATACCACAATCTGCATCCTAGGACTGTTCATTACTATTCTGTTTTCATTAATTCTAGAACTTTAGAGAGGCCCAAACAGATGAATGGACAGACTAAGAAATTGATATTATTAACAAAAGATAATGAGGAAATCATAAAATGGTTCTGTTTGGAATTTTATATCAGTTTTTATTTCATTTATGTTTTCCTTGTATTTCTTTCCTATTATAACCAAAAAAATCTTGATTTTTTTTTTTTTTTTAAATATCAGCATCAGCAGAAACATCAGTGGGCCAGTCCCTTTATCAAGCTGGTCAATCTGAGAAAGGATATTGTTATTCTGACCCTCTGATACAGCAAATAATAGAGCCTGTTCTGGCCTAAATTTCTTGGGAACATGCCTGTGATTTAAAAGAGCTGAAATCTTGAAATTAATGTGTAACAAAGAAGAACTGTGACCAATCTCCATCAAAGGACCACCTATCCCACTCAGAAGATGTCCCTGAAACCCAGTAAAGGTGCTTAAAATGGCTCTCCCTTGGAATCTCATCTGGGTCCTGGCTGTGGTTCTCTCTGGACCAAGCCTGATACTGAAGGCAGTGTTGTTCTGCATCTAAGAGGCCAGCTGCTTTGAACTTCCCTCAACTTGTCTATAGCACAAGCTCTGGCCAAACACTATGTATCTAAACATCAGATCAGCAGGCCAAGCTGGCACAGTGCAACCCAAAAGCCAGAATAAGAACATGGAGCTACATAAAGAATGACAAAGGGATAGGTAGAACTTCCCTGGTAATCTATGCATTTAGATACTGGAGCACTGGATATGGGTCCTCTTATTAGGGAGGAAAGTACTCACATCCTAAACTCTAACCTGAGCAGAAAGTGAGTTTTATAGTTTCATTACATTCATCTGAACAACCTAATGGCTTCCTTCCATTCGTTTGCATCACCCTTTCAGAGACTGAAATAAAAAAATTTAAGTTCTGACCAGGCCACTTTCCTATCTAATTATCATACGAACTTGGGTATACCACACAAATTCTTTAAAACACTATTGCGTCAATCTTCATACTGGCTCACTTCAAGGGGTTGCCTTGAGGATTAATGAGGCAACGTGTGTGAAATACCTGTACATTCAGAATAATCAATAAATTTTCACTGAATCATAATCTTCTCTCTATATCTGTGGCTTCTTAAAGCAAGGAATATTTAACTTGACTTTTTTTTTTTTTTTTGTCCCTATCTAGGACAGATGATTCCTGAGGGCAAGTCAAACATTATGATATTCCTCTTCCTTCATTCCTTCCCCATGAAGAAAATATTGGTATATTTCCAGTGGCCAGGTTGAACTGACACATGCATTATAAGGTCTTTCTTATACCTCTGGCATAAAACCTTGCATTACAAACATTTTGCATTAATATAAGAATCAGGAAGTTTTGATGTTTTCATTTACAGCTTAAATAGCTATATCATATTCCTTAGCAAACTGAGTATGCCACAATATCTACCATATCTGTTATTTGAAACAAAGCCAAAGACCCAGTCAATGACTTTCAAATAGACTTTATTTATAATGTAAATGAAGCACACAAAATGCTGTAAAAAGCAATAATAATTTAAAACTCCTACATCCTGTCATATATTTTGATGACACCTACAAGGAAACTGCTAGCCCAATTCTCTTGATGGTTTTATGTGAATATATTGAACCAATC